>NC_041398.2:218993249-219153249 GCF_900747795.2 Erpetoichthys calabaricus | reverse complement strand
TACTGCAAGACTGACCAATCAGAAGCCTCCTTAATCAGTTCTAAAGCCATTTGTTTTGAATCAGTAGCCTCTGCTTTTGGAGGTGACAGAATGAGAATAAGCTAATTTGTCGTTTATTCTGCCAATATGAGTACAACTGAGGAGTGGGAAGTTGGTGATTTTGGACTGAATAAAAAAATACTGTACTTTGGATTTGACAATAGAGACATTGATCAGATGGAGGTATTGGGCAAAACATTTAAAGTTAAAGTTTCTGCATTGTGTGGAAACACCACTAATTTATATCAGCATCACAGAGCACACGTAGAACTCTAAAATAAATGCATTGCAAAAGAGGTAAAAACAAGTAAAAATGCTGTAGCCAAAAGCCTGGCTGTGCTATAAAGCAAACAGCAATACTGGTGCAAGTCTTGTGCCATATCTGAAAATGTCGAGAAGCTTAAAATCAGAGACACCATCATATATTACTCACCAAAAGACATGCTGCCAGCAATGAGGGTTCAGAAACTAATAACAAACTCAACCAGGGATACAGTACAAGTTGCCTACGTGTATTAATTTCTCACAAACTGTCATCCCTGAACTGTAGAGAAAATGCTAAGACCAAGTTGAATCTGACATAGCGAAACAAGAATACTGAACAACACCTATAAGCCTGTGGTCAAGAAAAAGGAGTGAGCCTTACTTCAGTGAAAACAGTGTACTACATAAGTGATGAATTTGAAATGAAATTTGCTGCTTGTAAGCATTGCATTTCCCAGTGGATCATGCAGGTGAAAACATTGGTCAAGACTGGTGTAAGACGCTAGAGGTCGCTCCAGACACACTGAACACAGAGTAAATTCACCAAGAAGGTTTTTAATTATTTTCTTCTTGTTTTCAGTGCCTCCAAGCACCTCCGCCACCATACACAGGCAATTCAAAAACAATAATATTAATAACTAGCAAAATACCCGCGCTTCGCAGCGGAGAAGTAGTGTGTTAAAGAGGTTATGAAAAAGTAAAGGAAACATTTTAAAAATAACGTAACATGATTGTGAATGTAATTGTGTTGTCATTGTTATGAGTGTTGCTGTCATATATATATACATATACACATATACACACACATATACACACATATACAGATATATTATATATACATATACACATATATTTTTTATATATATTTTTTTTATATATATATATATATATATATATATATATATACACATACATACATACATATACACACATAGATGCACTTACAATAACATAGAAATCAATATAAACAACATTAACATCATTATCATATGAGAATATGAAGTAATATATAAGAAGCACATTTCATATAAATATAAATTATTAAACAGTAAAATCTTCTTCAATAATTTGCTACCGTGGCTTTTCGTTGGTCTGTCCAGGATTTTAAATCACATGTAGCTTGCAAACCGTTTCACGTATTGACTTGAAATGTGGTACACATATAATACGTCACGTCTGCTATCCGCTTTATGGGTGATGAATGTATTACTCTTTTTATGTTTATTTTATTTTAGAATCAACTCGTATCTGCGCACACCAGGGCGGCCGTGGGCGGATGCGTATGGTGTATTCACTCCATGTTATCGTGCATTGCGCTGTCACTGGTATTTTCATAAAAGAATTTGAACAATATATAAGAAGCGTATAAATTATTAAACAGTAAAACATTAACATTTAAGAAGTAAAGTTACATTGAGTACTACTGCAGTGCCTTCGGGAATACCTCATTTTTTCTTTGCCCATTACATGCTTAAATGTATACATTTTTTGGTGTACCTACCCGAGAACACGCGACATATAACCGACCGTGGGAGAAGCATGGATTTTAAACACGCGTTGAGTTCATCTGCTGGTCTCCCTCGTGGAATAACTGGTAATGTTTGAGTAAAATCTACAGCGAGTAAAACGACATTACCTCCTTTTTTTTTTTTACGATCTCTGAGATCTTGCTTTTTTCGGTTCAAGGCTTCATAAGCTGTTTTATGTTCAATGTTGTACTTAATAAGTACTAATTATCCCAAACCATCATCTTTGAATGTTGCAAGACTTTCGCCTTGTATGTAGATCGGGGTAATTACATTCATTGCATTCCTAGTCTGAATCACAATGTGATTGTATGGGTGGTTACCTGGCACTGTAGGGTTGCCACCCGTCCTTTAAAATACGGAATCGTGCCGCGTTTGAGAATGAAATTGCGCGTCCCATTTTGAATCAATACTGGACGGGATTTATCCCGTATTTTTTTTATCATTTTTTTTTTTAAAGCAGCGTCTCATGCAAATCATCCCACACGCATTTTATGAAGATACCTCCTTTCCTACTTTTGATTGGGTAATACTTGATGTCATCGTTAGTTTGATTGGTGTTTTTAACTGTCCAGTGAGGAGGGCGTGTCTTTTAAGTACAGTCTGCAAAGTGTTGGCACTGAGATGTGGCGTCAGCGCCATAGTTGAAGCCCCTAACGTTGCGGTCAGCAAGTCGGCTAACATCCGCCATGTGCCGTCTTTCAGTTGCGAGAAGCAGATCATAGAATGGTTGAAACTGTTGCTCCTTTTTTTTTTTGTACGATCTCTGAGATGTTGCTTTTTTCGGTTCAAGGCTTCATAAGCTCTTTTATGTTGTATGGTGTACTTATCCCAAACCATCATCTTTGAATGTTGCAAGACTTTCGCCTTGTATGTAGATCGGGGTAATTACATTCATTGCATTCCTAGTCTGAATCACAATCTGATTGTATGGGTGGTTACCTGGCACTGTAGGGTTGCCACCCGTCCTTTAAAATACGGAATCGTGCCGCATTTGAGAATGAAATTGCGTGTCCCGTTTTGAATCAATACTGGACGGGATTTGTCCCGTATTTTTTTTATCATTTTTTTTAAAGCAGCGTCTCATGCAAATCATCCCACACGCATTTTATGAAGATGCCTCCTTTCCTACTTTTGATTGGGTAATACTTGATGTCATCGTTAGTTTGATTGGTCTTTTTAACTGTCCAGTGAGGAGGGCGTGTCTTTTAAGTAGAGTGTGGAAAGTGTTGGCACTGAGATGTGGCGTCAGCGCCATAGTTGAAGCCCCTAATGTTGCGGTCAGCAAGTCGGCTAACATCCGCCATGTGCCGTCTTTCAGTTGCGAGAAGCAGATCATAGAATGGTTGAAACTGTTGCCCCTAACGTTGCGCCACGGCGTGTGGTTCGTTTATACCTCGTGTCTTCTCATTAAACTTTTATCTCGCGAATATGTTATTGCAATCCGCAGGGGGAGCGTTTCTATAAACTTAATTTAAACTTACGTTTTACACCGTGCTTTGTTTCCCTTATGAACATGCTTGAATGCTTCACTCGCTCCCTTCTCAATTGTTTAATTAATTTTTTGCTCTTCGCTGTTTGCGGCTCTTACGTCATTTCCCCCTACTTCGTTGTTTTATCTCGCGAATATGTTATTGCAATCCTTAACGGGAGCGTTTCATTAAACTGATTGAAAATAGTTTAGCATTTACCTTTTTAGTAAAAGGCGAGCTTTTAAGCCTGAGAAATCACCCCGTAAATGCACACGTTTAATTGCACATGTGTTAATATGTATGCTTACACAGTATTAAAAGACAGTCAAAAATTAACGTCATTTACCTTCGTTCCCGCGTGTGACTCGTGCTGTAAATCTCTTCCTTGTTTTTAGTTCACGTCATTACGTAGGAGGCGTGATGACGCGATACGTGACTCCGCCTCCTCCATTACAGTGTATGGACAAAAAATATGTTCCAGTTATGACCATTACGCGTATAATTTCGAAATGAAACCTGCCTAACTTTTGTAAGTAAGCTGTAAGGAATGAGCCTGCCAAATTTCAGCCTTCCACCTACACGGGAAGTTGGAGAATTAGTGATGAGTGAGTCAGTCAGTCAGTGAGTGAGTCAGTCAGTCAGTCAGTGAGGGCTTTGCCTTTTATTATTATAGATAATCACAATAATTTCTCCTCTACTACTCCCAGCAAGCTGTGTCCTACTCCTCCCAACTCCAGCTCGCTTGCTGGGTCTCCAACAGTCCTTTATATAGTGCTTGACCTGCAAGTGCTTCTGTTCTTCCACTCATGCAACTTGTTAGCACTTCTGGGTCAGATGAAGAATTGGATTTTTCTTCAGCCCAGAAGTACTTCGAGACTCCCGTCCTTGTGACCCAGGAGTACTTCCGGGCTATAAATACGGCATGAATCCTGCTGTTCCTTTACAGCTCCCCCTGGCGGCACACAACAGGGCTGTGCAAGCGAACTCCAAGTTCCAGGATGCCCTGCAGGGATCCGGGGCACTGCCATATTCCAGGGAAGCTGCCATCTAGCATTTTGGGGGAAGCAGTATCCTGAAAAAGCTGCCTTCCCCCATACTTGACTGCATGGGGGGCTGCATAAGTAGCATAAGATGACGACTCAAACATAGTCTAAGCAGTGGAACTGAATTGGTGAAGAAGAATCCAGTGCTTCAGTCAGAAGCTTCACTTTCTGATTGCAAAATTGAATCTACCTTAGTACTTTGATAGTAATATAAATCCCAAAAATAGTTTTTATTAAATGGCATTCATAACATTTGCAAACATTTACATGCTTCTATGCCTTATATTAAATTAGACTACAACGTGATAGCCACATATAATTTATCATCTTAGGACTTGCACAATACTTAATGATAGGTTTACTGCGCAGTGCTCTTGCGTTGTTATTAATATTACAGTTGAACACTGATTATCCAAGGTAATGTGGACTGGCGCTACCTTGAATAACTGAAAACTCGGATGGCTGTGACCATTTTGGATTGAATATTACTGATATCAAAGATTTTGCCAATTGAAATGGCACAGTATTACTTTTAAGCCTCTTTTCATACCTTAGTGAATTTAATTGTATACTAGCTGTACTACCCATCTAAGACATGTTGAAATCTAAATAATTAACGTAGACCTCAGCATTAAAATTTGCAGTGCACCATGCAACTTAGATGTTTATGTTATATGTCATTTGGTATGGGGTTTGTAAAAGCAGCATTAATTTTGTGATACGGCATCTGTTGGAATGACTAATGCGTGCATTTTATTATTAAGAATGTTAGTGATGTGCCATCTTTTGGAATGACAGAGGCATAGCAACCGGACAGACAGACAGACAGACACACGGACACTTATCCTTTTACAAAGGTGGATAAAAACAAAGAAAAATACAAATTCACTCTCATTTCAAAAGTATAGTTTTTACATGCTTGGTGCAGTATTCGCAGGAAAGGTTTTATGATTTATAAGAAAAGTAGTGTATTACATTTACAGGTTTGCCTTGCATAATGAGGAAACTCAGTTAATTGGGGCACAGAGAATCGGGGATCTACTGTATTATTATAAAAACAAGCTTGACTTTGCTGTATTGGGATAAAGAAAATCACAGTGAGTTCTAATGTGAGCTGAAGCATGAACAGTAAATAAAGTGTGGTTAATGCTTGGAGCTGTATTCTATCTGTGTAAACTAATAAATCAGTAAATCAGACTGAAGAACTCTTATCTTAATAAACATTGGTTAAGGTGAAGGAATTATGTAGTATGATTTTAGGAATATATATGTAGGACATGGCCTTTAGTCGCAGGATGTAAATATCAGTTTACAAAAGTCTGGTGCCCCCTAGTGTTCAGGAAATGTTTCCAGGACTGGAGTGTCAAGCTTGGTCTCATTCATCTTTAATTAGCTTGCTGAGCATCCCTGCCTACTGCTAGGAAGAATTTATATGCTTCTGCCCCCCAGGCTTTCTAAACCCAACTATCTCTCACACCTGCTTTATAGCAGTGGTTCTCAGAGTATAGTTCACGGACCACCAGTGGTCCCCAAGTGTGCGTCAAGAACTCTGTAAGCTGACAGTCATCAGGGAAATGTGAGTTTTTAAGTCACTCAGATACGTTGGTGTGCCATATACTTACGTAAGCATTTATTTGTAACAGTTAAAGCTGCTAGCCCACATCGACACGACTAAATCAATATACTGTGCTTAGAGAGATGAGGAATGGCTCAAAAACTGCCACCTTGGAGCCCACTGTCTAACTTTCTTGCAGACAGTGACAACTTTTGCTTCAATCCCTTGTCTTCCTGCTCTGCTCCTGTTTGCTTCTTGTGGTTGCTCCTTTCTCTCTGACGTCCCTGCATGCAACACTTCTTCAGCCTCAGTCTTTCTGTAGTCCAACCAATATTAGTCAGTACTCTGTTCTCCCATTAGGGGAGATCATGTCTGGTCAAGGCAGTCCTTTAACTCCATACCACAAGTGACACTTATAACAGTGCTGTTATCGATCTTCAAACGATAAAGGGTTATTATGGATCACTGACTGAAACTAAGGACCTCAAACAGCAAATCCGGCAAAAGTGGATTTGAATCTTTGTGTTTTTCACAAAAATTTGGGAAATTTAACACAGGATTAGGCTCAAATGTTCCGCTGTTAGATTTGACTTTAACAGAGTGGTCCTCGGTTCAAAGCACTTTGAGTACCATTGGTCTAGAGCCCCTGTGTAATGTCCTTCTATGGCACATAGCACATATGTAGGGTATATAAACCTTCTACGATGAGATCTACAGAACCTCACATGTTGCCAGTCTGGCCATCTTTCTGCAGGATTTAATTAGGCCCTGTCACATTCTGGTGTTGCCCTTGCAGCGGGCAACCTCATGCCTGCTGGGTATCCCTTTATATACTGTATGCCTAGTGAATAAAAGTCATTTACTCTTAATATTCCAATCCAGGCTATAAAACTCCTTAGCCCCGTCTATGACACGCTGTTATTTACTTGGATGTTTTATGCATGCATTGCTCGTTTTGTTTTGTGCAGTTTTGTTAGTTTGCTGTGACTGTTTCCAGACATTATTTTCTACAGATGGGTGAATAGACTGTTTGTTTAATTGAATAAAATATGACCATTTTCACAGCAGTTCATAGCACATGGAGGTGAGTGTTCAGTGTACTGTGTTTAGCAAAAATAAAAAATAGGAAATGCCAAAAGAAACATCAGCAAAATTCTTTCCTGCACACAGGCTTAAAAGAAAGACAGGTTGTTGATCTGCTGGTTTTTCAGGCTGTGGCTGTGTTTCCAGATCCTAAGGGCCGATAACTGAAATGGCTGTTTGTACCAAAGTTTATGTTGTTAATTATGAGCTCATTGAGCAAGAATAGCAAAAAGAAGTGTGTGCTTAATGGCTGTAACTTATTTTTTCCTTAACATGCGCCATTTCAGTTAAATTGTTTTATTTGGCACACAATGCTGAAATAGCAATTTTTAAAAAATTTTTTTTAACACTTTGCAGCTGACCGAAAGAAATTAAATATGGAGTTAATTCTGAGCTTTCTCAGAAAGCCTCTGAGGCACTCTGCACTATGCTTTGCTTTATTTAAAAGTCATTAGCAAGCAACTGAAAACCCTCGCTTTCTGTCTCTGTAGGCAGCAGCTCTGTAAATGTCAGGGTAGAAAATGTAAAATTAAAACATATCTCAGTTGGACAACAACAAAAAAAAGAAAAAAATCAAGAATAACGGCTATGCTGTGGTGAGCTGGGTAAAGTGTGATTAGTTAAGACTGATGGCACACGTGTTTAGTGTGTCGTGTGTGTGTGTGTGGCTCACTAGAAACCTGCAGGTGCTGAGAAGTATTAGCTAAGTGCGACCCCACCTGCTCCACTGTCCTCACGCGTTCTCAATCTGGTGACCACTGGAGTTGAAATGTACTTGGTGCTTTCCATATTTACAAGTTTATGGACATATATGGAAATATATTTATTGTGTTATCAATAATCTCCACCGTATATCGCATCCAGTACATTTAGTGCTGCTTGCTGTATAATTTAAGTTTTGGGTAGTTAAATTCCTACTGGGGTTTCTCCACATTATGTCAGGGATTGTACATGAATAGAAAAGATATTGGAAAATAATGTTTCATAAAGGTGATTTGCTTTGTATAGATTAAGTTCTGTTTTTGTTCAGCAAATGGCCGATTTAAAATAAGTATTTTTTCTACATGTAAGAACTTTCATAGTTATACAGTATCATAAGAAAATATGTCGATTGGCACTGGTTGTGGACTAAGTTCTGCAAAGATGTTATTGTAATGGGGTGTGGTAAGACAGCCCCCTGGCACAGACAGACAGACACCAAATGTCCAGAAACACACACGTTTATTTCTCTGAACACACCTGCACCCACAATGTAGTGCACAAACCCCAGTAGTCTCTCTTCTTCTTCTCCTTCTCTCGCCTCTACTCCCCTCCTCACAAGCTCTGTCTCCTTCCTCCCGACTCTGGCTCCTCTTTTATAACAACCCGGATGTGCTCCAGGTGCTCTGTAACAATCTTCCGGCTGCACTTCCACACCCGGACGTGCTGCCATCCTTGTGGTGGCCCCCCAAACAGACCAGGGTGGCTGCCCTCTCGTGGCCCAGGGGAGATATGGTCCCTCTCCCGGTCCTTCCAGGTGTCCCGGCTGGGCATAACCCCCAGCCATCCGCCACAGGGGATAAATGTCAATGCTAAGTAGAGCTGATGTGCTACTGCTGTTCTGCTGCTATCCATGTGATTAATTGTATCAGTAAAGCAACTGATTCAAATACTAATCAGAGAGTGAAGGACAGTTTTGCACACATTTTTTGATCTGCTTATTCTAATAACTGGCCACGGGAAGCCATTGTCCTTCTCAGTAGCTTTGACACAAGAGAGAAAATGAACCTACAACCTACAAAGAGCCATCAATCAATTAATGGATTTACAAAGGAAACAAGAGGAATATGTCTCAGCATTGTGCTAAACCAGTGACTTTACATGTTTCTAGGTATGAAATACAAAAGTAATAGTCTTCTTTTTCCTCTTCCTCGTTAGTTTTTTCCCACTTTTGTGTGAAGTCAATGTACTTGATCAACCTTCTCCATACAGCTCGGTCCTGCACCTCCTCCTCAGACCCTTTTCCTTCAGATCTTCTTTTACTTTATCCATCCACCTTCACTTTCGCTTCCACTGTACTTCCATTCCCATTCCTGTTTTGCCCACATATTCATTGTCTCCTCTTATCAAATGTCCATACCACTTCATCCTACTTTCCTGTCCCTTCTTAGATATCTCTCTGATTATCTCATTTCTTACTCTTTCCTTTTCTTTATAACAACATACATCTATCTCAACATTGTCAATTTTGCCATATCCAACTTCTTCTCCTGCACTCCCTTTACTGCCCATATCTCAGTTCCATACATCATTGCTAGTCTTATAACTTTTTGAAAACCTTACCTTTAATCTTCACCTTAATTCTTCCATCACACAATACTCCTGATACATTCTTCCAGTTGTTCCATCCACACTGCACTCTATGGGTTATCTCTGCATCTAGTTCTCCATCTTGGCCTACAACAGATCCTGTATGTTTAAATTTATCCACTCTTTGCAATGGTTGTCCCTGCAGGCAAACTTCTGAATCCTTATCGCCATTAAGCCTCATATATTCTGCTTCTTCCTATGTATCTTCAATCCTCCATCTTCCAAAGCTCATCTCAGTTATTCCAACTTCCTCTCCACTTCCTCTTTTCTGGTGCTACACAACACAATGTCATCAGCCTAAAGCCTGCTCCAGGTGGATTAGTATATTAGCCCATACCTCAACAGCTCAATGAACAGATCAATGAGGTAAGGACCTTAAGAAGATCCCTGGTGCAGACCTACTCTAACTGGGATCTTGTCTTTTTCTCCTATGTTGCTTTAAACCTGAGTCCTCACTCCCTCATACATATCCCAAACAATCCTCACATATGTCTCTGGTTCTCCTCTCTCTCTCATGCACCTCCAGACCTCTTGACGTGGTACTCTATTATAAGCCATGTCCATACCACTTCAAGCTACTTTCCTGTACTTTTCTTAGATATCTGTCCCACTTTTGTTGTCATTTCTTCTTCTGTCCTTTTTTGTAACATCCATCTCAACATTCTCATTCCTGCCAAGCCTCCAAGCCTGCTCTCTTTTACTGCCCATGTCTCAGCTCCATGCGCCATTGCTGGTCTTACCGCTGTCTTTAACAATCTTACCTTAAATAATAATAAAGAGCAGCATGGTTGCACAATGATTAGCTATGCTGCCTCACAACTCCAAAAAGGTGAAAAAAAGATATGTTAATCTCTGCTATAATACTTTCATACAGTACTTTGAGACTTTGAGATACTCTTTACTTTAAAAGCTGTTACCAAAATGTTTAAATAAAAAGTTTGACCTCCTCAAAGTTGATTTTAAACAATCCCCTTAGTGCATAACTATGTAATGACAGGAGAATTTTGTTGCAATTTCCAACTTGGACATCTCCACCCATCATTTACTCCAGGTGGAACTTGGACAAACCTGTTTCACGATGCCACCATATGGGCAGCTCTGTGAAATTTGTGTAAATACCAAGCTGTCATACATAAAAATGAAGCGATGACAAAACAGATGGAATGCATACGTTTCCAGTTTCAAGGCGTATTGAACATTGCTATTATTTTTTAAAGTAACTGATGTGCATAATGAGTGCTTATCAAGTTATCTGTGTTTTCCTCAACTATTTGAAGTATTTGCTTATAAAAAGAATTCATTGTGTAAAGTTTGTTCTTGGAAAGCCATTCAAAATCTCTCTGAGACCTGAGACCATCCTGAGAGACCAAAAATCCCAAGCTATACACATGTGTGATTTATTTTTTATGTGGTATGGAATGAGAATGAAGTCAGACCACAAAGGAAAAAATCACATCCTTTAAAGTCAAAAAGTCAAAGCGAACTTTACTGTCATCTCAACCATATACAAGTATACAGATAGACAAAATTGCGAAGCTCAGGGTCCACAGTGTAACAACATAAAGTGCAAATAAAAAATTAAAATTAAATTAGAATTAAATTTAAAATTAAAATTAAGATTTAAAATTAAAACACAAACAAGACAAGACATTACATTTTACGTCAAGTCCTCTAATCCAATGAATTGCTGCCATTGTCACTGTGGCACTGGAGTTCTTTCTGGCTGTAATCGCTAATGCCATGCTGGGCAAACAATCTGTACAGCAGCCTGTGCCAGTGTGGTAACAATTGAGCTGTGTCCAGATATTCCTGGAAAGAGTATAAACTGGGTAAGGCTTGACTGGCAGCATCATGTTATAAAGATCTGAGTGTTGTGAACTAGAGAGTTCTGAAGCACAATAGTCACAAAAAATCTCAAAAATGCCCACTAGAGGGGGAAAACAAACAAACTCCGGCTAGTAACGAGAGGGCAAACGCTGAATCTTTAAAAAATAAAAAGGTTAATTATTTCAAAGAATGCTCTGAGGGAAAAAAAAAGCTCCAGAGAGCACAAAAGGCAAAAGAGCAAAGGTAATCCAAATAGCAGTCACATTCCCAGCACATAATCCAAGAGGCAAAGTCAAAAAACAGCAAAAGATCACAAAAGTCAGAATATCAGTAATTATCGAAATATGAAAAAGTACAGAAAAAACTCTTCACCCACCAAGTGCATTCAATGGACCACAATGAACTCTGGAGTTTCCATAGCCTTTAATTGGCCGAGGGCAGCCCTAGATGGTGATACGCCTACAAGACACAGGGAGCAGACCGTAAAGTAAATGAGCAACGAGATCAAGATAAAAGAATCAAAAATGAACAAAAAGATAATAATAATTAAAATGTCACTTGAACCCAATCTGAGGTGATATGTGCTACCCAGGATTCTTTCTACTAAGCTTGTTTGTTTCAAGGTTCTTCCAGTTTGGATTGGAGGTCTTCTTGATTTAAGTCTGTCAGTCAGCAAAGGGATATCACTGTGGGCAGGGAGTGTGGCATTTTCCAGGATTTTCTTATAATTGCAGAGTAAAGCACAGCCTCTGTGTGGATATGGGGGGTGGGATGTGACTGAGCTCTGGAAGCCTGTGAGCTGCTGTGGGATGAATTGTTCTAGTAATAAGGCACAGAGTATGGTGAAACTGGCTGTCAAGAAATTGAAAATTTGAACTATTAATCTAAACTGGATCATAATACTCTGCAGCAGAGAAAGCCAGGCCAGGGACTGAGCATCGTAGTGCTGTACCAGTTGCTGCCCAGGTTACACAACATAATATATGCAGGATTATATTGCAAATTTTAATTTTTGATGCAGCATTCATGAGATTTTACTTAAATAACAGGGTTTTGGTTGAGAGTCCCTCCAAGGTATTTTGGAAATGAGGTATAGGGAAGGAGAGTGCTATTGAAAAACACATTCGGCTCTATGTGAGCCATTCTGTTGTTCAAATAGAAAAAGCACACTTCTGTTTTCCTCAAGTTAGACCGGAGTATCCATTTCTGGAAGTAGCATCCAAGAGTGGAGAGATCTTTTGTTATTATGGTTTCAGTTCTTCCAAAGTCAGTGTCTTGTTATAATTGCAGGACCAACATCATACGCAAATTGTCTTGCAGTTATTTACTGTAGGTCAGAAATGTATACATTAAAGAGAAGAAATAGTAATAGTAGTAGAAAAGTAAAAATATCTGTGACCACATCGGCTGTGCAAGTACTAATCAGTAACTAAAAGGCATTTGCAAGATGCATAAATCGCCAGTCAACACTTTCATCCAGAACAGAAGTTAATTCTGATTTCTGCACCCATTTATTCCATTTCATTCTTAGTAGGGTTTATTCTGAGATGAAGAATAACCAATAATCAGCACGTCTGTGAGTTAGTTACTTTATACACTTACATTCTTTATATATCAAAATATAAAAAAAACAACTTTAGGTCGTAGCTCTCAGTTTGACAAAGGGATACATCTTTACTCTTCAGCACACGTCCATGGCAATGGTAGATGTTCAGGAGCCAGGTCAACACTGAGTTTCACATGACTTTGAATTTTAGGAAATATTCCACAGGTTATGTATATAAAATAGAAAGATTAAATTGCCACAAGAATCATGCAAAGGTCCTCAAAAAGAGCACATTACTGTTAATTATATTTCTTATGAAATCTTAGGTGGTAGTGGTTAAAGCACATCACTTGGAACAGTAACCATAAGTTAAGAAGGGGTTGATTGATCAGGCAAATTTTCTTAATAGAACAAAACTAGAAGTTTTTGTCAAGAGAGCTAGAAACCAAAGATTGCATAATAAAAACCATGCTTTACTTGTTCACTAAGAGTTTTTCTTATTATTTTCCAAGAAAACTACAAACCTATAATAAAGTGAGCTCGTCCAGGGTGAGAGAAGGTCGACAACTGTAGAATATTTTGGTGTGCCAACACGGCCTGCCCCGTTTACTTGCAGTTTTTTAAATAAAAATGATGCTCAATGGTGTAAACAAAACAACAAAAAAAGCAATCGCCATGTAAAAGGGTGGCTTTGTATTAACTTGGTCTCTGCCGCTGGTATAGCAGTACTCCTGTCAAGTCGTCTCTGTTATAAGTGATTCCTCCTTCCAGGCGGTTGTTCTTTTGGAGCCCTGGAGCTGGAAGCGGTGGGTCAGTTTCCTTCCCTGGCAGTTTCTCGAGACTGTGGTACAGTGGAACCTCGGTTCACGAACGTCTTGGAACACGTACAAATCGGTTTACGACCAAAAAGTTCACCAAACTTTTGCATCTGTTCACGACCACACACTCAGTATACGAACAAGCCAGTTTCCCTTTCGGTTTGTACATGTTCAGTCTCTCCCTGTGCATTTCCTGTGCAGCGAGCAAGAGAGAGAGCGCGAGACACACACACAGGCAGCGAGAGAGAGAGAGACAGACAGATGCACACACACAGGCAGCACGAGGGAGAGACAGACGCACACACACACACACGAGAGAGACGCACACACACAGGCGAGCGAGAGAGAGGGCTGGACTCATAAGGTAGAGAAGGCAGTTAAAGAATGCAGTGGGCTTGATTTTGTTTTCACTTCTGTTTACAGCGATCGGTTCGTAGCGTGCATTGTTGCAATGTTACTTTTCTTGGTGGTTTATTAAATTACGGATTTTTTCAAATGTTCATTTTATTCCCTGTGCTTAAAACTCATTAAAAAAAAAAGTGTTTTTAGCCAGTGGTTGGTAGCGCGAACTATTGCAGTGTTAGTTTTCTCTGTTGTTCAAGGTTTTCTCAGTGTTATTCAATGTTATTACATTTAGTTTACTATTACACTGTGCATTCCGTGGTTTAATTAACTATATTTGTGCTTAAAAACTTAAAAAAATATATATATTTACATACAGTTTGTATGGTCTGGAATGGATTAATTGTATTTACATACAATCCTATGGGGGAAATTACTTCGGTTCACAACCAAATCGGGTTACAACCAGAGTTTTGGAACGAATTATGGTCGTGAACCGAGGTTCCACTGTATAAGGTATAATTCAGCATCACGATCTATGAAAGCAGCTGGCTGACACTTGCAGAACGTGTCATGTAAAGTTTCTCTCACTGTGCACAACCAGGCTTTCTCCAACCATCAGATGGCTTACAGAGATGCACTAACTGCAGCCAAGAATGCACACCATGGTAGAATAGTAGAGAGAGGCCATGGTAACCCCAGGGGTTTGTTCTCTGCAGTTAATAAACTACTTTAACTTGCATCTGGCCCGATCACCTCTTCCACGGCAGACTGTGAAAAATTCCTTAACTTTTTACACAATATAATAATACATCTAAAGAATTCAACTAATAGATCTTCATCCTTCTTTTGTATTTTTCCCTGTCTTCCCTCTCCTTCCAGCTCCAAGGTGCCACCATGTTGTTGAGTGAGTAACATTATCACATCACTGCTACAAATGATTATTAACTTGCTTTCTAAAGTTTGGATCTTTGACACAAAAAAAAACCACCCACAATACCCTCGCACTAAAGCATTCAACATAAAGAAAACACACAGCAAATTTTAGTTTCAGTGTGATAATTACTTTGATATGACGTTTGACAGGTAGACTTGGGTTTTGTAAAAGCTCTTGTAGTAAAAGAAGCAATCAGTTTAGACTAGTGTGGATTTTTGACTAAAAGTGTGCTGGTCTTGGTTAAAGAATATATTGACCGACTAACATCTTGAACTGTATCACTCAATGCTCCTTTTTGGAGGCTGATAAAACAAATTGCATTCACACCTCTAACGCTGAAACCCTTCATGAAAGTTTGCTTGCACGCATCATCTCCAAAGGGTTCATAACATAATAATTTTTAAAAGGAATTCAACAATTTTTGTTTTTGTTATGCATTTTGTTTAATTTTCACTCTTTGGCTCTTTTTATTTTCTGGAGTTATTTAAAATATTAGATTTATAAAATTTGTAAATGGCAATATTGAGAACATTAAGGAAAACAGCTGCTCTTGTCTTATCTCAAAGTTTGGCCTGTGTTCTTTACTGGTTTCTGCAGGACCACAGTGGTAAAGAGGAGATCATCTAATAAGTAGTAACATGCAGTGAGGAAGGCTGTTCTGTTTGTGGGTTAAATGGTGAGTTATTTTCATAAAAACAAAACATGAACATACGCATTATGCAATAGTCTACATCCGTCTTGTTTCTTCTTGACTGCAACTGCAGTTCCCATTTTTGTTTTCTTAAGCAACAAAACTTCAGTGTTATGATTGAGTATATTTATATAATTTTTTTTTGTGCATTTTACCTTATCTTTTGCTTATCTTCCACTCAAGTTGAGGATTTCTTGTGCCTGACAATGTTTTTAATTTAGTGCTTATTTTAGTTTTCTGTAAAATATTTTGAGCCATTTCTGCCAAAGTCCACAATTGCCACTATTTTCTCTTCCAGTCGCAAGCGTAGCTCTCACATCGTCAAGACCGTGCCCTCAGAGATTGTGAACTTCGGCTAACAACGTGAAAAATTTAAAAGGGCATCCTTGTGATCACTTCCTTATCCGAGTTTACGGATTTAAAACCCTTTACTGTTCTTTTTGAATGAATTTTTTCATTCTTAAAAGTCCATTCTGTTTTTTGACTTTTGCTTGTATTTTTGACTTCAGTTTCTGACTCATTTTGGTTTTGGTAATTAGCAGTTAATCTGTCAGTTCTGACCTTTTCACAAAAATGCCTTTTCTCATGGAACTGCCTTTGCTAGTGATCTAGCACTTAATATGAACTGAATCCTATAATACAGTAGTTTAAAACAAAAGACACATGACAATCTCCATGAAGTCCTTTGTAATCCAAAGTAGGCTCAGCTACTCACTGGCACTACCTAGGCTCTTTCTTCCATCTCCTCCCTATGACTGTCAACTAGAGCACTCACTCCTGTTACAGCTCATTCAGATCCTGGTTTGCCTTTACTATCAACCTGAATTGTATGCAGAAGGCACAGTGGCGCAGTGGGTAGCGCTGCTGCCTCGCAGTAAGGGGACCTAGGTTCGCTTCCCGGGTCCTCCCTGTGTGGAGTTTGCATGTTCTCCCCGTGTCTGCGTGGGTTTCCTCCCAGAGTCCAAAGACATGCAGGTTAGGTGCATTGGTGATCCTGAATTGTCTCTGGTGTGTGCTTGGTGTGTGTGTGTGTGTGCCCTGTGATGGGCTGGCACCCTGCCCAGGGATTTGTTCCTGCCTTGCGCCCTGGGATTGGCTTCAGCAGACCCCCGTGACCCTGTGTTAGGATATAGCGGGTTGGACAATGACTGACTGAATTGTATGCATGCTAACTAACAGGCCAATTAGGACCCTTCAATGACATTTTAAGAGCTGCCTAGCGCAGTCCCAATGTGTCGTATGGAAGGCTCTTTGTAACAAAACAAAACATAGATCTAAAGAAACACTAGTCACTCCTGAATGCACCGTTGCACCTTGGTTAGCATTTTCATGTCCTAATGCTATTCTAAATATTCATAGTATCAAGCAGTGCATTATCACCTACTGTACAACTGAACACCAGCAAAACCAAGGAGCTGGTGGTGGATTTTAGGAGGCCCAGGCCCCTCCTGGACCCCGTGATCATCAGAGGTGACTGTGTGCAGAGGGTGCAAACCTATAAATACCTGGGAGTGCAGCTGGATGATAAATTAGACTGGACTGCCAATACTGATGCTCTGTGCAAGAGAGGACAGAGCCGACTATACTTCCTTAGAAGGTTGGCGTCCTTCAACATCTGCAATAAGATGCTGCAGATGTTCTATCAAACGGTTGTGGTGAGCGCCCTCTTCTATGCGGTGGTGTGCTGGGGAGGCAGCATAAAGAAGAAGGATGCCTCACACCTGGACAAACTGGTGAGGAAGGCAGGCTCTATTGTAGGCATGGAGCTGGACAGTTAGACATCCGTGGCAGAGCGACGGGCACTGAGCAGGCTCCTGTCAATTATGGAGAATCCACTGCATCCACTAAACAGTATCATCTCCAGACAGAGGAGCAGCTTCAGTGACAGATTGCTGTCACTGTCCTGCTCCACTGACAGAGGAGATCGTTCCTCCCCCACACTATGCGACTCTACAGTTCCACTCGGGGGGGTAAACGTTAACATTATTCAAAGTTACTGTCTGTTATACCTGCATTTTTAACACTCTTTAATTGAATATTTTTTTCAATCTATCTATCAGTGTAGCTTGAAAATGTTTGGCCTTTTCTTCTACCTTTATTTTTCAGTACTTCCACCTTTTTTTCTAGTCCTGTTTTTCCAAACTTCCACCCTTGCCTTTTCAGCTATCACCTTAAACCACACCATTTACCTGAATGAGTGGCAGACATTTAAATTTAAACAATATAAACAGGCAAGTTTTCACCTTTAATATTAGAAATAACCATTTGATGGAAATGAGCAGAAGCACTCAATGAGGGATCTGACGGCTGTTGTTCCTCTTTAGCCTAGTTTGTTCTGGAGGCATCTGTTGGCTAATCAGCTAAACATTTATCTTAATTGCTCTTCTGCAAGGCTTTGATATATGGTGACCATATTGTGAAGAATGCTTTTGAGTGTTTGCGGTAAGTGCCATGGATATTGCATCTACTCTGCATTCGTCTCCTCTGTGATACTAATCTGTTTCTTTTAAGAGTCAAGAGCCATTCCTTTCTTTCCTTATTTGTTCTGATGTTCATCTTCTTATTAATTGGGAGGTCAATTTGCAATCAGTGCAGCCAGTAAGATCCATTTCTGAGTAATTTAAAAACATGTCCCTAAACTAGAATAATCTGCGGGAGTGTCAGCCACAGGGGTCACAATGTAACACGGTTTTAGACATAGCTGCACAACAGTTTAGTTGGCTTGCTCCTTATCAGCTGCTTAAATATGTCCGCTTGCTGCTGATCCCATTATGAGTCCCTCCCTTAGGCCCCGCCCATGTAGCCGATCTTCTTCAGCTGCTATTGAAAATTAAGGGCTCTGCTAGAAAACACTCCTCTGTTTGCTTGTGAAGAAGTGCTTGAGGTAGGTAAATAAGATATATAAGGTTGCATTTTAAAACTCATATTTTTTTGTGTTTATTTGAAAAGAATATTTTTCTGAATGTTCTTGCTTAGGAGAAAGTTGTTCAGATGGTGCCTTTATTTTCATATAGGAATGCAAGAAAGAAGTGGGAGTTCAGGGTGTTGTTATTTGTAGATGGGTGCAAAAATGGCTCAGATGCAGGAAGCAGAGGGTTGTGGTAGAAGGAACCATATCAGAATTGGCTGATGTTCAGGCTTGGGCAGGTTTGTGGCAGATGAAAATTAATGTAAGTAAATGTAAAGAATTACATGTAACAAGTAAAACTGTTATGTTTGAATGCACAATAGGAAGACTGACAATCAAAAGTGCACCTTATGAGAAGGATTTAGCAGTCGTAGTGGACACTGTAAACTGCCAGATAGTGTTTAAAAGTCATTAAGAAGGCTAACAGAATGTCAGGTTACATACCGCCCTGATGTGTGGAGTACAAGTCCAAGGAGGTTCTGCTCAACCTTTATAATGCACTGGTGAGGCCTCATCTGGAGTACTGTGTGCAGTTTTGGGCTCCAGGCTGCAAAAAGGACATAGCAGCGCTAGAAAAGGTCCAGAGAAGAACGACTAGGTTCATTCCAGGGCTAAAGGGGTTGAATTATGAGGAAAGATTAAAAGAGCTGAGCCTATACAGTTTAAATAAGCAAAAGAAGATTAAAAGGAGACATGATTGAAGTGTTTAAAATTACGAAGGGAAAAGTAAAGTTACTTTAAAATGAGTTAAACAAGGACACAGCTGGAAATTTGTTAAGGGTAAATTTCATACAAGGACGTTTTTCATTACACAGAGAACCATAGACACTTGGAATAAGCTACCAAGTAGTGTGGTAGATCGCCGAATGAGCTTGTCCATACTGCAAGCGAATGCACATTCCTGCATTGTAAATCTTAATTTTGGCATGCATCAAACCCCCCCCCCCCCCCCCAAAAGAAGGACTTTAGGGACTTTAAAAACTCAACTTGATGTTATTTTGGAAGAATTAAGTGGATAGGACTGGTGAGCTTTGTTGGGCTGAATGGCCTGTTCTCGTCTAGAGTGTTCTAATTTTTTTCTCATTTTCATGGTGTTTCAGGAGTAACACTTCCTTTCTTACTCACTCTTTACTTTGTATACTTTTTGTATCTCAAAAAAGAAATGATTTAATATAGGATCAATTCACAGAGATAAGGATATACATTATGTATAAAACTAAACATTTATTTTGCCATTGCTTCAAAATGGAGTTATATTCATGTAGGCTCATATTATACACAGTATGGTGTATTATAACTGAGTTCAGGCTTCATCTTGAAAGCAGGACTGGGGATTCAATCTTAGATGTTGAATGAGTTGCAGCAGACAATAATGGGAAGCATAATCATTGCTGCAGTGGAAAAAAAACTTCACAGACGGAGGCTAATTTAAACAAAACCGAATAAATCGCCTCAATAACAAGGTTATTTACAGTAGCTTGGTTTCTAAAATGGCCTTATTCCAGTTAGAGAAATTGGGTTATTGTCCCCTAAGAAACTGAGTTAACAGAGGTAGATTTCGCCTCTAATAACCTGACTATGTGGCCATATCGACCCTCAGTTGGGTTACTGTTAAGGATGTCGCAGTCTGCGCATGTCTGTTGCACTCTGTCAGCCTGCGCGTGTATTTGCTTTGCACATTCTTTAAGCAGGCATGTGTAGAAGTGCCCACAAAATTCTTTTCTAGAGGAAATGTATTCCATTCGAGCAATCACATTATTCTTTCTACTGGCTGAAATAATCTGTCTCAGTGTTTGAGAAATCACTAAATTTATATTTGTGAGCTAAACATACAATGCTAAACTCAGCAACACAATCTCGAGAGCAGTAGGGTAACGTGTTTAATGTAAAGTGTGTGAAATAGTCTGATTACTTTTTCAATTAATGAGTAACTTAACACAATACTTATCTTACAGAAGTAAAAATCCCTGTTACAATTTTAGCAGCTCTGGGTGTAAGGCAAGAAGACCTGAAGCTGTGTCCTTACCAGGACTCGGTCACACTGCCAAGCAGAGTAGAGTGTGAACATGCGATTTGTTAACCGATACCTATAAATAAAGCTTAATTTGACTAAGCATATTTATAAAACACAAGAGAATTATCACAGACGTCATGCTTACTTTCAGATTCATGGTGGCCGCCGATGATGTTTACTGTAATTCTGCTTTTTTGTGCAGTTCCTTTGATGGTCTCCACCAAGGTGCAGCACATGTAGTTCATTGATTAATGTGCCATGTATTGGACTAGTGTGATATCCAGTTTGGTGGCCACTGCTTCTAACATACACTTCAACTTCCCATGAACCAAATATGGAATAACCATATTTTGGAGAACAAATGTGTGAATGAAAGAAGGCCTGTGTGCAAGTAACAGATTCTTATACTTTATTGGCAAATGCTTATCAGTGCAAAGCTGGCGTGATCATGTTTGTCATTTATCCATTCTGTTACTAACAAGACTGGAGAGTGCTCCCCAGGGGTGGCACTATGGGGGGGTCAGGGGGTCAACAGCCCTGATCTGAGAAGGCCTGCCAGCAACTAAGCTTTTTTTTTCCCCAGAGAAAGGAAACTGAAAGAAAAGTGTCATCTGTAGAATAAATAACCTTAACATTGTATTGGAATGTGTTTTTTCTAATAACCATATTAGTTTGGTAAATTTTAATATAAAACACAGTGATCTGTTGCAAAGGAGTGGTATGGAAAGTTGTTTTTAATTGATCATTTTACGTGTCTTTCATCCAAACTAGGCAACTACAGTGGATTCAAAAAGTATTACTTTCTGCACACTTTATTGTGTTGGAGATTTAATTCTAAAAGGACTAATCTGATGTTTTTGCACATCAATCTACACTCAGTAACTCATAGTAGCAAAGATAAAATATGTCTTCAGAAAGATTTGCAAATTTTATTAAAAATCGAAAAACTGAAATCCATCCATCCATTATCCAACCCGCTGAATCCGAACACAGGGTCACGGGGGTCTGCTGGAGCCAATCCCAGCCAACACAGGGCACAAGGCAGGGAACCAATCCTGGGCAGGGTGCCAACCCACCGCAGGACACACACAAACACACCCACACACCAAGCACACACTAGGGCCAATTTAGAATCGCCAATCCACCTAACCTGCATGTCTTTGGACTGTGGGAGGAAACCGGAGCGCCCGGAGGAAACCCACGCAGACACGGGGAGAACATGCAAACTCCACACAGGGAGGACCCGGGAAGCGAACCCGGGTCCCCAGGTCTCCCAACTGCGAGGCAGCAGCGCTACCCACTGCGCCACCGTGCCGCCAAAACTGAAATCTCTCATTCATATAAATATTTGCTGTGGCACTCCATATTGTGGCTCAGGTACATCCTGTTTGCTTTAATTCTCCTTGAGATGTGTCAAGAACTTGATTGAAGTCCACCATTGTGTAGAAGGCACACAGTTGTGTATATGGGGTCCCACAATTCAGACTGCATATCGGAACAAAAACCAAGTCATGAAGTCCAAGTAATTCTCGGTTTATCTCCACAATCAAATTGTGCAGAGGCATAGATTAGAGCAAAAAACAATTTCTGAAGCTTTAAGTGTTCCTAGGACAAAATTTGGATCAACCCGGACTCTTCCTAGAGTTGGTTGTCAGACCAAACTGAGTAATCGTGTGAGAATGGCCTTGCTCATGGAGATGAACATTAACCCAATGGTCAATCTAACAGAGCTTTGTACATCCTGGAGAACCATCTCGGCAGTACTCCATAGATGGAAACCTCTCTTGAATAAAGGCTTACCAAATGGCATTTAAAGGACTCTTTGCACATGAGGATAAAGATTCTTTGGCCTGATGAGAAAAAAAAAATAGACCTCTTTGGGCAGAACTCCAAGGATTATGTCTGGCATAACATTTACATTTTACATCATTTAGCAGACGCTCTTATCCAGAGCGACTTACAACAGTGTTTGTTAATTTTTTCGCATACCCCTTGGGGTCAGAGCGCGGGGTCAGAGCGCAGGGTAAGCCATTGTACAGCGCCCCCTGGAGCAATTACAGGTTAAGGGCCTTGCTCAAGGGCCCAGCAGAGTAGGATCTCTTTTGGCAGTGACAGGGATTTGAACCGGCAACCTTCGGGATACCAGCGCAGATCCTTAGCCCCAGGCACTGCTCATAACCTTCCTTATGGTAAAGCATGGTGGTGGCAGCATCATGCAATGGGGGTGCTTCTCTGTGACAAAGACAGGAAGACTGGTCAGAATTAAGTTAAGGATGAGTAAAGCCAACCTGGTTGCAAGCAACCTGCTCCTGGTTGCCAGCAGCCTCAGTCTGGGGCAACAATTCACCTTTCAATACAACAGTGACAGCCCTTGAATGGCCTAGTCCAAGCCCAGAATTAAACCTTAAAGAACATCTTTGCAGAGATCTGAAGATGGCATTTTATAGACGCTGTCCAGCCGGTCTATTAGACCGGAGCTTGAGAGAATCTGATAAATTGCCCTAATTGTCCAAATGTGCAGATATTTCAGGGATTTACACAAGAATACTCAAAGCTGTAATGTTTCCAAAGGAGCTTCTATAAAGTACTGCATTAAGGGTCTGAATACTTCTGTGAATGAGAGATTTCAGTTTTGGTTTTTAATACATTTTCGAACCTTTCTGAAAACATGTTTTTACCTTAATAGTAATGTTACTAAGTGTAGATTGATAGGCAAAAATGACAAATGTATCAATTTAATCTACAACAAGATGTGAACCCTAACCCTGAATCCACTGTACTCTTGGTGAATACATCATTGCGTGACCTGTGTCCTTGTAAGACCAAATAACGCACAACCTTACTTTGTCGTTACTGTATTCTTGTTAGTCTACAGCAGTTGCTGAAGATTAGTTTTGGATTGGTACTGAAACTTTAGCATAGATACTAGCTTTCAGACCTCAGTACCAGAACTATTCTGAAGCAAATAACGGATAACTCCCCCCAAATCCCTATCTCACAACTGCTTCTATGCCCCTAACCTGCAAACATGCGCGCCTCCCTGTTCAGCTGCACAACAGCGCGCCTCCCTGCTCTGCCTCACTCTACAAATGATCGACAGGAGCTGTGGGGGTCTGGGGTCACTCCTTTCCTTTGAGTGTCCACCGTGTTTATTTTGATTTACATTTGATTTGATATGTGTTATTAATGGGAAATTGTGTTTTCACACAGAGTCAGCCATTGTACGGTGCCCCTGGAGCAATTTTCAGGTTGAGGGCCAAGCTTAAGGTCCTAACAGAGTAAGGCCCTTCTAGTAGTAACAGGATATTATATTAATAGTATACGATAGTATATTAATGTATACATTAGCAGAGCAGTGAGAGCTGTCCCCCTTGGTGATCTGAGCACAATATAATAATATATATTCAGTTTAACAGTCCTAGAGCAGGTTTCCCCCTTGAAGTTCTGATCATGTTAATAAACCACTTAGAGTGAGGTGCTTGAAAACTGCCATTTACTTTCAGTGCTGAAACTAAAAAAAAAAAAAAAATGCGGGTACTGTATCTTTTTAAAAATTAGGTTTTTTTTTGGTCCTTTTTCTGTAAGTGTATATACCACGCAACAAGAGTGAAGATGATGCAAAAGTGTAAGTCCAGTAGTGAGCAACACAAAGAACTGAAAGACAATTACAAAATACCCAAGAGTGTATGATTCCTGGCTCAAGGATATCCATTGTGGACACTAGGGGCCGCTCCAACTCCCTAAACACTCAACACAAGCTGGCTTAAACACAAGTTTAAAAGGCAAAGAGTGTTTGTTTTATTGTGGGAAACTTTTCCCCAAGCATTTCCCACCACAGCACAATACAGCACAACTCTTTTCTTTCTTCTCTATATCACTGCCTCCTCCTCACAAGTGTTGTCCACCTTCCTCTCAACTCTCTCTCTCTCCTCAATGTGAGGGAGGCAGCTCCTTTTATCTACCACCTGGGAGTCATTCCGGTGCTCCATAGTCATGGTACAAAAGCACTTCCAGGTGAGACAAAAACCCCATGAAGTTGGACTTCCCAGTCCTTTCAGTACCCCCTGGTGGCACCCACAGAACTCAACAGGGCTGAGTTGAAGATCTGTATGTCCCATGCTGTCCTGTGGGAATCTGAGGCACTGCAACAAACCATCTGGGGGAAATAACACCCTGTGCACGCTCTCGTCCCCAGTCCTTCCATCCCAATGGACGTAGGCCATTTCTCACACCATATAGCAGTAGCATGTGCCACCGTACCAAAATCAGTCTTTGGATAATGGAACCCAGGAGAGCACCCACTACATACACCAAACTGGCTCATCATCGTGACAACACTGCAGAGGCAATTAAGGCCAAAGTTGTGAAAACTGGGTATTCATTTGATGTCATTTAATATTAATAATTCTGAAATGAATGATTTTTTTGATCCTGCACTTTGGCCAGACTTAATAACCAGCATCATCAGAAGAGCTATAGTGTAAAGCAAACCCTTGCAATTCAAAGATTTTACCTTCATGAAAACCAATGGAAGTCCTCTCTTGCTAGCTTATTAGTTATTTGGAATGGAAATAGTTTACTCAGGGTTTTCTTAAAAGTGTGATTTAAATTTTAAGGTAGAACCATGTTTTTCATTTTTAAATAACTTCTAGTCTAATAAATATGCAGTTCAGTATATTATCATGTATACATTTTCCTATTACTCCATTATGTACTGGTGTCTTAGTGGGTAGGTTTAGTTAGGTACATTTGGGTTGGGCCCAGGAATGGGTTGTGCTGCCACTGGTGCCCCCATATATTTGTAATTGCTCATTATTTTTACTTTATCCTCTCCCAGAACCACCATCTACCTCTTGACTGTCTTGAGCCATTGTAAGAAATCTAATTATAGCGGAGATCAAAAACTGTGGCAGGGAGTAAAAGGAGCCATGCATGTCCTTGGCATGAAGAATCTGTTTTCCCACACAGTTCTCCTTTATTTCAGGCATTCTCCACATGTTTACCTCTTCTGGATTTTTGACAATATTCATACTTACAGCATTTTCCCTACTTTGCATGTTTAAAATCCTTGTTTTTTTTAGAAGAGAGAGTGGGATGTTTTTGGACCCTGTGCCAGTTGTTTCTCCTACCAAACTGCATTTTAATTTCACCCTTTAATTGATTTTTTTCTTTAGCTTAAGCCAACACATTTATCTTTATATTTCAGGTTTGCGCCTGTGGTTTGATATTTAACCTGCAGTGTCTGATTTATTTAGCTGAACCACAAAATAAAAGACATCAAAATGATGTGCTTGACTTTGAACTGAGCAGAAGCGTGTTCAGAAATTCCCAGCTGAAGCCACAAGTAAAGAAGCAAATCTTCCTTTGTATGTGTATGTGGGTTTGTGTTTTTGTTGTCTTTAATCGGCTGTCAGGTACTTGGCATTCGTGTAAGGATTGTCCTTATGTAAAAAGTTTAAGTTGAGCACATTTGAGCAGACCAGCAATGTAGAAGTAATAAGCAAGCAAACCACGCCTCCTTTAGTGTGAGAGCCACAGATAAGCGAGCCTACCGTGAAGGGCGTGGACTTCGAGGAGAAGGAAGAGGGCAGGACATTTGCATACCACAGACTTGACTCATGACTCTGTAAAAGACGAGATCCTGTGCTGCGCAGACAGGAGGCCTTCTCCGTGCATCATCAAGCACCCCTGCTGGAATGTGCACCGCGCATATCCTGCTGGATTACAAGACACCGGCACAGCGCAACTGAACTCGGAACTGCCAAGTAGCACCATGTGAGTTGGGAGGAGACCCTGGGCATGCAGAGCGGCAAGTGGCTGTTTAGCTTGTTGTGTCATTTTTATCTGGCTGAGTGAAGTTGAAATTGAGAAGTTGCTAATATCTTAAAATGTAAGGAAATCATTGACAGAGGCATCACAGCAGAAAAGGTCTGTTGATGAAGTTGCACTCGGTAACTTGTATTCTTTATGGATTACAGTCCTTCCATCAGTGGCAATTCTCATTTAGTCTATTCATTTGCATTTATTGTCATTATTGTAGTAGTCTTGAACACAGTTAAATTGTATTAACTCTTTCTCGTCAGAGGCAGCTTTGTGATGCAGCAGTTAGTGCTTCTACCTGTGGTCTCCAGAATCCTGAGTTTGGAAACTGGCTGGGTCATTTTTGAAGAGTAGTTTTAAAACAGTGTTACTCCTTCCATGTGGATTACGTCCCACATCCTAAAGGCTACCCAGGTTTGAATTTGCTGGCATCTTGCACAGCACTGATTCTTGCCTAATGGCCTGTATCTTCAGAATATTTTTTTGGCCCTGCAGGGCCAAAATGTTTGGAAAGTGAATAATATATTGTGTAGTAGCACAGTTCTCTGCACTCCATCAGGGACACTTGGGTAATAACTTTACTGAGACATTATGGTCCCACTGCTCAGAGGACTAAGAAAATAAATGAAATTAATGAACCATGTCACATCACAACAATATGAGTGTATAAATGACATAAACTTTATACTCCTTTCAATAGTGTGTGTATTGGACAAAGCTGGCTCGGAGAGTGAGTGAATGAATATGAGTGATACCTTTTATAACCCTCTTGCTATCCTGTGTGATGATGCGGGTACGGCTCCTTGCTCCCATCTATTGTTCGGGAGCCCTTGAACCCGTCACCGTCAGTAATGTTACCGATGAGCTAGACAGTGAGGCAATAACAATGGAGCAAGGGGATGGTACAAAACTGCAAAGTGCTTTTATTTAAAACAATCGACAACAAAACAAAGTCCAAATAAATAAGACTTTTTAGAAGCACTACACTTAATTAAATAAATAATCCATTTAAAGACGATGAGGTTAAAAAACATTGCCTGAATCAGTCCTTTAAAACAATTACCCAAGCCCGGTGCTTCTTTTACACTAGCGTCTCACCTGCTTCTTCTGTTTGGGCCCTGCACCAGGCGAGACGCTTTCTCTGCAGCTGACCTTCTTTCAATCACACAGGTCTGGAGGCCTTCCGATCCTAGCTTTCGGTCGCACTGTCATCCTAGACCGGGACTTAGCTTCTCTCCAACGGCCAGGATTCCCACGCTGGAGACTACATGCCTAAGTCTCCCGACTCCCGCTGTCTTCCACGGCGAGTCACTTTCCTCATTAGTCACTCCTGCTCTTCTCCAAATGGTCAGCGGGAGCGACTACAATCAATTGCCCTAGGTATTAGCTTAACACCTCGCTAGGGCCCACAGTCTAGCTGCACTTGAGCATGCTCTCGCTCATTCGCCTTCGCTCTCTCTCTCTCTCTCTCTCTCTCTCTCTCCGGCTTTCTCCTTACGTCCTTCCAGCAACCTCCGTCTTTCTCTTTCCATTCATCTTATTTTCCTCCTCCTTCCCCGACTCGCGCTTCTATATATGTTGAGAGGGCATAGCAGCTGCGACAAATTAGCAGCCCCAGGAACAATCACGGATGTAGGCAGTCTCTCACCTGTGCGCTTAGGTGAGAAATGCCCCCACCGCAGATCGCCCTGAGACCCGCTACAGCCACGACCACCACGCCCCCTCGCTAAGCCGCGAGCGCGGTGATTATTTATTTTAAAAACTGGCCTTTGCTGAGAGCTGTGGACCACATCCTGTATCTGAATTTACAAGTTTAGAAAATAACTACGTGAATAGTCCTCGCACTGTTCTTCATTGGATTAAGAAGACTTGAAAAAAATAATTAAGGACCTATTAAGACTAAATGAAATGAAATGAGTAAATCAAACTAATATAGTTACATCAAACTCTGTAGCTACATTACGTGACTTCTAATCACTGGGTATGTCAGACTTGTCGACTGCATTGTCTCTGGGCATGTCACATTTGGCGACTGAATGCCTACCTTCCAGCATAGCCGTGCCCGCCCCTTTTGGTGATAGCCAATAACGTGCTGCCTGACAGAGCAAGTGCTGTTCAATGGCTTAACAGGAACGGCAACTATAGGCACAGTCTCAGCCCTTTTTTCTTTTTTGCCATTCTGTCATGGTGCATAAAACATGAGACATCAGGCAGGCAGACTTCTCTTTTTGTGGCCCAAAACACTCCCTTTCCATATTCCTTGTTGTTGCCTTCTATGCATCATATTTCTGGATTTATTTGGTTGTCTGCTCTCATGCATACTAACCACACAGCTGACACTAAAGACAATGACAAACCCATTTGATTTTGTCGGAGCAATTTGTGGATTAGTTGATGTGAGTCTCTTGGCATGCCACTAGCTAAGGTTATGTAAATGAAAGACATGACTGAAAATCACTGGTAAAGTCACATAATGTGGCATACCCTTAAGGGAATATGGAAAATGAATAAATTTAATGAAATGTTATAGTCCCCTGCTACCTAATGTTGGGCTAAGGGTACTCGGAACCAACATCCAGAAATGCAAAGTTTTATAGTGCTCATACCACCTTGTGTTGTATGGAGTGGATCAGAAAATAAACAAATAAATGAATGAATTAAATGTACTTGCACACCCACTACCATGTATTGAACTAAAGGGGCTAGAGTAGTAGTAAATGAAATGAAAGAATGTAACATTAGAAATCTCTCTTATCCTGTATTGAACTGAGGCAACTTAGAAAACAAATAGATGAAATCCTATAGTGGCTCTTACTATCTTGTAGTGGATTTAGCAGATTCAGAAAATGATTGACTAGATAAATGTAATGTTATATTTCCCCTGCTACCCTTCACTGGACTAAGAGGATTTGGAAAATTAATGAGGGAGTGAATTAAATATTATAGATCCCTACCAACCTGAAATATACTTAGAATGGAATTAAAAATGACTAAGTGAATAAATGACAGAACAAAATCCTGTGCTCGTATTCTGTACAGGACTAAGCAGATTTAGAAAATGAGTTAATAAGTGAATAAAACTGTATAGTGCACTGCGACTGGAGCTCGGCTTTTGGTAATACATCTCCATGACTCCAGTATTTTAGTGGTGAACCTGTGGCTCAGTTTAACCTGTTTATATACAGTACTTGCCTCTTGGTACAACATGCATGCCATGCTGCACTTTATTCTTTGTCGCCTGATGGCATGGCATGTGGGTGTGTGCCGCTACTTTAGGGGTGTATGCCAGTCTTCCTTCTTCGGTTTAGCACTGCCCTGCTGCTGTTTTTTTGGTGATTATTGCTTGACAACAATCTTTTTTTGGCTGCCCAGAACAGCAGAAGATATTAGTTATTACATTTACGTTTTTTGTGCAATTTTGTCATTTGTTTAAAATAGAACGCAACCCACTAAGCTGGAATATGACAGGAAGTGTGGTTTGGACCATCACCCTGTATACACGCGTCTGCTATCTGCAAGAGCTTTAACATGATGCTGTTTATTTTTACTGTATACCATACGTCAGCGCAATGGATTTGGGTGATAACATCAGCACAGCAGGATGGTACTTACCGTCTGGTGGTCACTGGCTTGTTTCTTAAGACTCTCTCTGTGGTTTCTGATTTTTATTTATAAATACATTTTATTGTTAACATCAGAATTAAAAAAAGGCCTAATTTCTCTAAATCTGGCTCCGGTTTCCCAAAGCGTAGATTAAGGTGGGTTTAATAATAAATGGCTTGTCTTTAATTTAAGTATATTTTATTTTTTTTGCTCAAAACAGTGAGTTGGTACCCTTTAACTTCTATTAAGACTCGCGGGCGACTTTGTAGTTCTACTCTTCTGCTGACAGCTGGCAGTTTTACAAGTAGTGTGCGGCAATACACGTTGACATAAGTGTGATAATTCATTTTTAATTGTCCCCTTATACTGACATCATCAATCAATTATAATGAAAATGGGTATTAAAATTTAATATTTATTATCATAGGATTTTAGTTCATATTTTTGTCCTAAATATTATTATAGTGTCTTGCTATTTATGTATTGTGCATGGTATCGCTGATTATTACTGAATCTCAAAGTACAGTGCCTCAAATTCCAATTACTTTCTAATGTTTCACAACAGTGTTATTTAAACCATGGGGGTATTTTTCGTACGTGGATTACTCGCTTAGCCGGATGTAATTGTTGACGATTTGGCCTGATCCTGGATCTGTCGGTTTTTTGAAACTCTTGCTGGAAGTGTTGTCATAGCAACACATCCAAATCCGCAAACCTGCTCGGAGCAGGTTTGTTCTGCGTAAACAAAGATTAGTTTACACACGTGATCAGTGACGGTGCGTGGAAGTCATCCAGTCAGGGCTTCGCCGTTCATGAATGAGCGACCAATTGATATTGGTGTGCAAATTATACGAAGAGAATTTCATATAAAGAGGGTTTTGCGCGATCGGCAAGATCCTTTATTGCCCCCGGAGGAAATTCTGTACGAAAGATACCGCTTTAGCCGAGGGGGAATATTGTACCGCAAAGATTTATTAGCTCCGTATATTCGAAGTCAAACTCGGCGAAGTCGGGCTCTCTCAACCACACAGACAGTAGGCATTGCTTTGAGGTTTCTTGCAAGCGGCACTTTTTTATATACCGTAGGCGATGCGGAACAGCTATCGAAAAGTGCAGTTTGCCAGGCAATTCGTAAAGTCTGTTTGGCTCTGAAACATTTCCTTCAGGTTTTCATTGTGTTTCCTGGACACCTGCGTGTGCAGACAATAAAAGAGGCGTTTCATGCCATTGCAGGTAGGTAATACACAGGCTAAAACACCCACAGTTCCACGAAGAATCCCACAATCAGCCTAACATTCTCATTACCAGGATTTCCAAATGTGATTGGGGCACATGGAACTGATCAGAGTGGAGTTTGATCAAACATTATTTGGAAAGTGTACCTCTCCTCCTGATGAATAATCAGACACAGTGTCTTCATCAAATATTTGACCTTCGTTAATATCTCGTTGGTCAGACACAGGTTCAAGGGATATGACATTCCCTGCAACTGACCCAACAAAAAAGAGGGCTATATGGAACATACCTATAGCACACATGGAGGACAAATATGCAATGACCATCCTTTACCTGAAATGAAGTGACCACCGCATCCTGCCACTGGTTCTGAGGAGGAGCTTCCCCCTGGAATGCCCTCAGAAACAGGGCGATGGGCATTTTGCTGGAGAGCCAACTCTTCTGCAGGGGTTAGGTCTGGACCGCGTGGACCTCCACCTGTTTTTTGCTTGTCTGCCTCCTTATTAGCTTTAAAATTAATGTTTTTTATATTATATATGATTCTTTATGTCAACAATTCTTTAAATAGTTATATACCAATATTTACCAGTTTGAAGTATATTCTTGTACTTCACTTTAACCTGTTCCCATGTTCTCCTTGTGCTCACGTTTGATCTGGAATTATGACATATTAAATAATAATTAATCTGACACATAGGAAATGAAACGCTGCATTCACTAAGTACAATGTACACTACTTAGCGTTTAATTTTTTCGGCCACTTTTTGTCAGCCGTCTTTTCTGGTCTGGGCTGCTTTTGCAGTGTTACCGCTTGTGTATATTAAATCTTGAAATTCTTTGTGTCCTTCGAATAAAAGGTCTTGCGCCGCGTGTGTGAAAAAAAAAAATGCGCCCGTTCTTTCGTCATTTTGTTACAGCCTATCAAAGACTTGCTGATCATGTTTTCTAGACTCAATATATATGGGCTTTTCACTCAGCGCGGGCGCGCGCATTCATCTCGTATGATTAGATCCAGCTACACTAATCTAATACACAGCTGCGTTTGAAAAACCGACTTATCTGGATGAGTTTCACTGGCATTAACTCATTCAAGATGAGGCACCTGATCTCGGATGGTTTAAGCGATGTACGAAAAATACCCCCCATGTGTGATATCCGAACTTGAGTCATGCCAAGTCGTGAATCACAGTAGTACTAAATGAGGAAAATAGGTCGCAAACGGTTTGCAGAATGCCTTGCAAGGGGTTGTTGCTGGCAGCTTAATCAAACATCACTGCTCTGCTATCGCTCGCATCTGATTCTCCGAAGGACTCGCCATACCCCACCATCCCATAGGACCACGATCTCCAGAGGGGTTGGGGCGACCTTTGACGGTGACTTTTCCAAGGGGCAATGACACTCCATGTTGATTGTGTCAACAACAACACAAAACGGATAAAATTAGGCCACAAGAAAAAAAAAGTTTAAAGAATCACTGCTTCACAAGATTAACAAAATGTACATTTCTTTTTGGGAAGATTTTTATACTGTTTAATTTCTTTCCTTTTTTGGAAGTAATGTTTAGACTAAAGGCCATGTCACATTACATGACTCCTCCAGAGATTTTCAGCCGCAGACTTCATTTACGGAATCTTAGGGAGTCGAGGGCAATCACAGCGTATCCCCGTGACCACCAGTTGTAAACTTTGACATACCCAGCAACTCCCCCCAACAGATGGGTTTGGTTTTGTCTTAAGTTGTAGAGGCAGACTTGTACGGGTGAGAGCTGATGACCCGTTAGCGCTTACCTGAAAGTGCCATGCATATAATGGAGCTACAAGGAATAAGGAGCACAGGTGTTTCGGACCTTGCCAAACAGAAGAGAGTCCAGTCTGCTTGACGCTTTGTGTTTTATGTACCACGACAGAATGGCAAAAAGAAATGGCAGTTGTACTTGACTTGCATGTTAATTTCTAGTACAGCTCTGGCTCCATCACGTAGCACATTATTGGTTGTCACAAAAAAGGGTAAGCACAGTTGTGTTGGAAGGTAATCATTCAGTTGCCAAATGTGACATGCCGAGCGATTTCAGTCACGTAATTTGACATGGTATGGTGAAAAGTTCGGGAACTGTAGAAATTGCTTAATGTGACATTGGTCCCTAGTCAAGTCCAGGGTAGAGAGAGACACCATGGTTTGAATGAATTCATTCCAGTCCCCTTAGTCTTACTTCGACCTTAAAATTGTGCCATTACGTCTTTCTTGTCTCCTTAGTCCAATGAAGGGAGGTGTGGGGACTACAACATTTAATTAATTCACATATTCATTTTGTTAATTTGTCTGCTCAAATACAGGATAGCAAGAGGACTAGAAAGTGTCGCTCCCTTGCTCTCTGAGCCTGCTTAATCCAATGCATAATATTGGAAGTTGTATTAATTTATACACCTCTATTAATTCTCAAAATCCCAAAATATTACAGTAATTTGATAATATTTCATTAATTCATCAATTTCATTCATTCATTCTCTTAGTCGTGTGACCAGTAGGACTATAGTGGTTCAATAATTCTTCATTAGACATGTTTACCTAATGGAGTGCAGGGAAGAGTGTTACTATAATATATTATTCATTTTCCAAATCCTGTTATTTCAAAATTTTGATGTTGCATGTTTTATGTACCACAACGGAATGGAAAATATTTAAACAAAAAAAAAAACATAATTGTAAAGCCTTCACATAGGAACTAGCTCTGTTAGGCAGTATCACGTTAATGGCTACCAGAAAAAAGCTTGCAATACTTTGAAAATGTAAAACTGTCCTGGAAAGTCATTAAGCACTTTGTCTAATTTGCAATTTCTAGTGATGTAATATGACATGCTCAGGTGACAAGCTTAGCAACTGTAGTCATCAAGTTTGATGTTCCCTCTGACTTAAAATGTTAATCCGTTTTGTTGTTTTAATAAATCCCTGATACACAGGTTACAGTTGGTCCAAAATGCTGCCACTCGCTTTCTGGTTGGGACAAGAAAGTATGACTCTGTTTCTCCTATTTTAGCTTCTTTACACTGGTTGCCTGTCAGTTTTCTAATTGATTTTAAAATCTTGCTGCTAGTTTTTAAATCTTTACATGGGCTTGCTCCTGCCTATTTATCTGAACTGAGTGTTTTACATCAGCCATCTAGAGTGCTTAGATCTTCTGGTCAATTGTCTCTTGTTGTCCCTCGTACTAAGTGTAAAACCAAGGGGGACAGGGCTTTTGCAGCTGCTGTGCCTCACCTGTGGAACTCCTTACCTCATCATATAATGGAGTCATCTACAATTGAACTGTTCAAAACAAGATTAAAAACTCATTTCTATTCACTTGCATTCCGTGACTTTCAGTAATACTGATGGTTTCCTCTTTGTGATTATATAACACTAGACGTTAAGCCCGTTACAATAACGGGCGCGAGAACAGTAGTCCATAAACATTAGTAGGTACAGTCTATATTAAATGGCAAGGGACCTTTTACCTCATTAAATTTTTTCCGTAAAATGCCTGTAATTTTCTCTGACAGTAATACTGGCTTTGCTGTCCATAATATGTGTTTAGATAGATAGATAGATACTTTATTAATCCCAATGGGAAATTCACATTCTTCAGCAGCAGCATACTGATACAATAAATAATATTAAATTAAAGAATGATAATAATACAGGTGAAAAAAACAGACAATAACTATGTATAATGTTAAATATTAACGTTTACCCCCCCTGGTGGAATTAAAGAGTCGCATAGTTTGGGGGAGGAACGATCTCCTCAATCTGTCTGTGGAGCAGGACAGTGACAGCAGTCTGTTGCTGAAGCTGCTCTTCTGCCTGGAGATGATACTGTTTAGTGGATGCAGTGGATTCTCCATAATTGATAGGAGCCTGCTGAGCGCCCTTTGCTCTGCCACAGATGTTAAACTGTCCAGCTCCATGCCAACAATAGAGCCTGCCTTCCTCACCAGTTTGTCCAGGCGTGAGGCGTCTTTCCTCTTAATTTTTAAGTGATTAAAATGATTAAAGTGATTTTAATTTTCTGTGACAACAGTGGGCAATCAGCCGATTCTCCCCATCAACTAATGTAATGTGCGCAAAAATAAATCTACTTTTACTTTATACTTTACCGGGCCAAGCTTCTTAATCGCAAATCTGACATCCTCAGAGTGAACACTTGCACAACAATGGGGAAGCTGGTGTCCGTGTCTCAGTACCCGATTGGATTTTTCGTTTTTTCTGTTTTAGGTCTTACCTCATTTACCGAAATCTGATTGGATCTGCCGCGCGATATTTTATAGGTCCCGCCCTCTCTGTCTTGTGTGACGCGTCAGGCGGCCTTTGAAGCATCTGCTTTGAAGCATCACTCCGTGCCCCGCGCATGTGCACTTCACCAGAAGACACGGACACATGGACGCACACGGATTTTATTAAAGAGGATTACTTCTATTTTTTTTATGTATATAACATTATTTATATTTATTATGTATTTTATTTTATGTTCATATATTTCTATTTATGTTTTATATTAATTTGTTTTGTTTTATTCTATTATTGTAAAGCATTTTGGCCACAGCATTACTATGTTGTTTTAAATGTGCTATATAAATAAATAGACATTGACATTAATCCGATGCCAGATTACTTGACTTTAATATCGAAAAGTGTGTATAGCTCAGAAGAATGTTGGGTGGGGAGGGGGGTGGTGTGCCTGACTTCTAAGATATCACAAGGGAAGGGATACTGGCAGTTTGGCACTGAGCTGTCAAAAGTCTCATTCAAAATGGAGAGAGGCACACAAAGATCTTGAACATGCACAACAATGAGAAAGACAGAGAGAACTTTGACTAGGTTGTTCCTTAGGAAACTAGAAAGCAGGTGACCCAGCAGACATCTAGACCTGACCCACTGAGTAGAAACAGAACACATGATCTGTACTGGGCTGTGCTCTTCCTTTAGCAGAGTGGGCTGCATGGGTACTCTGTGAGAGACCTGGCTGTCTTAGGGCAACAGAAGACCCAAAAGTGTCCACAACTAGGAGCTCTAGTTGGATGTCCCAGTAACAGAAGAGTTTTACCTGGGAGGTGACCCTCACAGGAGGTTTAATTCCAATCATTCTCAGAGGTCCTACAAATCTGGAACTTGTAGGAGAAGATAGAGGAGAGCGAGATGGAAGGTGAGCAAAGCACTGCTACAGGTTGGAACACAAAAACGTAGCCATGTACATAATAAAGAGCTCTGCTGTTAACTCTCCTACATTAAGTTATTATTTATCACATATCAAAAATCATTAGCAGAAATATTTATAATGTTGTGTTATTGTTATTGTCCTTTTATATTCTTAAAGGCACAGTCATTGTAGTTTATTTTCAGTATACTGTATGTTGCACTGTATGTATAATTTGTATGTGACAAACGAGATTTGATTTGACCAGGTTTAAGGGGCAGCAAACACAGTCAGAGGATTCTAGGTGGAAGACCCCATGAATGTTTTGTTTTCTGTTATTTTTGTACTTATTCTTTGGAAGTGCTTATTTCAGTCATGGAGCTGTATATTTGTAAAGGCTTCATCAAGTTGACTTGTTGAGGATTTGTTGAAGAATATCCAAATACAAGTGCACCTGGGAAATACACAGTTCAGCAACTGGTGAAAAGGTGGTGTGCTGCTTCTACCATTAACAATTCACTAACGCCTAGGAACCCTTGCTTTCGTACCCTAGAGGTTGTTCCCAACATTGCAAATCATTTAGATGTCCTAATAAGTCAAAGTGGTGATAATTACAACAGACAGGTGTGTCGTGTTCCCTGTGAGTTGTGCTGTGATTTCATGATTAGCGTAGCGGTAGAACCTCCCCTCGTCCTGGACATTGGAAGGCCAAATTAATGGGCCAACTTTTGTCTCTCTTCTACTTATGTTGTAAAGCTGCTGCTGTGGTTTGATTTTTGACACCCTTATGTTATGATATGGTTTGTTTTTAAAATTTGCCAGACATTATTGTATTCATAAGAATAGCCTTTGTGTTGATATGAATTGCGTATGAACACTTTGAAATCACATCAGTTTTTTTCTGGTTACTGGTATGTGCAAACTCCCACATACGATATACCATTCAAATTTTCTTGGTGTCTAGTTATGGAAGATGATGTTGAGCTTTTTGGGATTCATCACTTCAAGGGCAGAGTGGTGGCTCTGAGGCTAGGGATCTGCACTGGCATCAGAAGGTGGCCGGTTAGAATCCCATAAATGCCCAAGTGAATCCACTGTATTGGACCCTTGAGCAAAGCCCTTAACCTGCAATTGCTCTGTCCTGGGTATGACGTTAACCTGCATCCAGGGACTCCGACTGGCAGGGCTTGGTAGCAGGATTGACACTCCAGCCACTGGGGGAGGGTGGGAAGCTCACACTGTTCCACTCCATTTGAACTAGCATGGTGCTGAGGTTGAGGCACTTAGCGCACCCACTACACAACAAATCGCCTCAGGATCCCAAATTAGGGCCAAACATGCTATATCAGTGCATGTTCCTGACCCCTCCCTCTCTCTCTCTTCTATTTTTGGTCCTCTAGACCGAGAAAAAATCTTTTTTTAGACCATTTTTGGACCAAAGTTTGTGAGTGAAATTACACCCTTATGATAAAAAGCAAACTAATAGGTGTCTTCATCAAAAATGATCAGAAGGACTTAAAGTTGTGCAGGCCACATCAGCCATCCCCGGGGGTACAAGGTGTCAAACGTTGGAAAAAATATGGATGTGTAATATAGACATGTGTAGGATTATTTTATGCTGATCATGAATAAGATAAAATTTTTGAAATTTGATTCTTCACTGGTGGTCCTAACTCCCTAAGAGCCACTCCCAGAAGGTTACAAATGAAAAATATTAAAAATGGGCATGTCGTGTATTGTTTAGACAATTTCAAGGGTTACAGATATAATGTTGTTTTTGATTTTTTCTATTATGCTTAAGAATATTTAGGTTTTAGACATTTTAAATTTTAACATTTCAAATATCTGACCCAACTATTCTTGTTTATTATGTACTTCTGCCTCATGAAGTAAATTATTACATTTCTTATGAACTCTCTGAATTCAAGCCAAAAATGACCTAAAAATGAGGGGATTTGGGTCTAGGTGGCCAACAATAAGGGGAAAACTAAAAAGCCTGACATCTTGCATAACTAGACATCAAGACAAGTTGAATGGTATGTAGAGATTTTTTTCAAACCGGTGAGTCAGGAGGTACTTGGGGGAGAAAAAAAAAAGCAATGAATGATTTCAAAGTATTAACAGTGTGTAAAAGGCTTGGGCGGTTGATATTTTACCTTTTGCTGATGGTACTTTATGTTCAAATTTTGGGGATATTGATGAACATGTGCTAAAAAGGCATGGCTACCAGGTTGGAAAATTAAAAAAAGGAATATCGGATTACAGCCTTTGTTTTCTACTACAGTGGAACCTTGGTTTGTGAGCATAACTCGTTCCGGAAACGTGCTTGTAATCCAAAGCACTCGTATATCAAAGGGAATTTCCCCATGAGAAATAATGGAAACTCAGATGATTCATTTCACGACCCACAAATATTTATATAAAAATGATTAATACAAAATCTTCACTCTAACTTAACAGAATCACTGCAATCTGGTGGCTCACTGGAATCTTCTTCTTTTGTGACTTTCACAAGGAACCTATCCAATGACCGTTGCTTTTGCCTGAAGAGTCACTACACTTGGACACAAAATTAAAAAAATGTTTTACACACTGTAAGGTTTCTAAACTCTTTTGGGATTCCCCCCTCCACAATGGGACAACAGCGTCCCGAAACAAGCAACCACAGGCTCCCAGCGCTGTAGCAGTTTGCCGTAAAAGAGAATCGGTAAAGATCACGGACATGCTATAAGCGCCTGCCGTTGATGGGTGATGCAAGGAACATTATAAATGCGCATGGCACAGTATTGCTTGCCCACTAACCTGGTCACGACCCTGCCTGACTGCTGTGTCTGTGTATAGGAGAGTGGTAGATCCCACTACAATAAATAACCATGCTGTTCCCGTTTTCATGCTGAATAAAGCTGGTTTTGCTAAAGTACCTGAGACTCGGCCTCGTGTTTTGGGGTACAAGACAGGGACTTGCACGCTACACACACACATGGTCACCATGCTATAGTAAACCGTATACACTCATACGGATGTTGACTACATGAGTGAGGCACGGCGACTGAGAACGAGAATGGGAGACGATTACCCACAATCCCCACGTGACGCTCGGTGGACAGAGTGTATACGTACTAATCGTATTGCAAGAACTCGCTCGTTTATCAAGTTAAAATTTATTCATTTTAGCTCGTCTTGCAAAACACTCGCAATCCAAGGTTTCAACAGCATGAGCTGCATGATTTGTATCCAGCAAAGAAGTGCTGCCATTTCCCAGTAGACCATGTAAGGGGTTAACACTTGCAGTGCCAGCTGCACTGCCACGGCGAATCCTTTTTATCTTGCCTCTATGTTAGTTTGTAGTGCATGATTTGTGCCTCACAATATTTTAGTGTACAATAGCTTCCGCATAAATAATGCGGCAGGGATCAAACTGCTTCTTGCTCAATTCCTACAAGGCCGCACCACCTCTTTCATGCGTGTAATTGAAATTGTGTGATTAATTGCAGGACTTATTTTCCTGTTTCTATGTCCATAGATACAATAATGTGCACTTGCTTTCCTTTTAAATTTTGTTAAGTTTGTCTTGCTTTCACCAGTCCTGAACTGGATTAGATGGGTTTAAAAGTGAATGAATGGACAGATTCTTGATCTCCTGAATTCTCGCATAGACGTCTCTCTCCTGTTTTAATGTAGCAGATGGTGATAGCTCTACAAATGCACATACAGTAGGTCATGGGCAGCTGACAATCTCAGCGATTAATTGTGATGCACCTGGGTCTGTTTTTTTGATTTTTTTTTCCCTGTAAGTTTAATTAGCAAATCTAAAGTGGGCTTGTATGAGTGAGAGTGGGTTTGGGAGTAAGTATGCTTTGCAATGGAGCTCAAGGTTGGCTCCCTCCTTGGGTCCAGTGCCATCTGAATCGGCTCCAGACCCCTGAGCCAACTAGTTAAACAGGTTCAGGTGGTGAAACAGTGAAATGATGGATGTGTCTGTGCATGTTGTATTAGATGATTATGTTAAAATAAAAAATATATATATATCCCACTAAGGTAGAAGATCAAAGACTAAACATTTGAAGTTTATGCATGCAACTGGCTCAGTGCAGAGTCACATTTGAATTTTCTTTATTCTGAGCCCAATGAAAAAAATAAAAGCATAAAAACACATACATGCAGTTTTCAAAACAACATATAAACGGTTTGGAGACAAAGTGCAAAAATCATCTCATACTGTAGTGTAATATCATAATTCACACACAGTAGATATACTGACTAAATAAAAATACTACAAAAATATTTAAAACCTACTTGTTACGATTTGATGTACGTTGGTCCCTGGATTGTGTGAGATGCTACTCAGGTTCTCTGTGCCGCTGTATTGGACTGAACTAGACTGTGACCCATTTGGAAAAGGGCTTTTCATGAAAAGGACAGATTGGAACAGAGGGCTGAGCCACAAGGAAAGTTAAAAGAAACGCAAGCAGAGGTTTGTCATCAAGAAAAAATGAGCCGGACATAACATGAAAAATGCGTACATCTGTTTTTAAGTTGTTTTTATTTTTTGGTGGGTTCAGAATAAAGATACAGTAAAGGACTCACTGAAAAGAAAGAACAATGGAAAGGCAACAAGACTGGATGAAATACCAGCAGAAGAATTTAGGAGAAGAGGGAGTAGGTGTGTTGTGGGATCAAAGGCAGAAGGTCTTTGAACAGGAGAGGAGTGGAGGAACAGCGTGACTCTACCCATTTATAAGGAGGACGACGATATTCAGGATTGTGGAAACTATAGAAGTATAAAGCTGATGTCACACACAGAAAAAATTTGGAAAAGGGTTATAGAAAGAAGGCTTAGGGCAGAGCAGTTTGGTTTCATGCCAGGGAGAAGAGCAAGTGATGCAGTCCTTTATTGAGACGGCTCATAGAGAAGCGTTGAGAAAACCAGGAAGGAGTACTCATGGTGTTTGTTGATTTTTGAAGAAGGCTTATAATAGAGTACCACATCAGTAGGTCTGGACATGCATGAGAGAGAGGGGATTACCAGCGAGTATGTGAGGACTGTCCAGGATATGTATGAGTGAGGGGGGACTCGGGTCTAAAGCTAGTGTTGGGGTAACAGACAAGATCCCAGTTACAGTAGGTCTGCAGCGGGTATCTTTTTTTTAAGTCCTTACCTCTTTTTAATCTGGTTATGGATGTGTTGAGTCTTGGGATAAAAGACCAATTCCCCTGGTGCAGTCTTTAGGCTGATGACATTGTGTTGTGTAGCACAGAAAAAAGGGAGTGGAGAGGAAGCTGGAAGAATTGCAATGGGCTTTGGAAGATGGAGGATTGAAGATACATAGGAAGAAGGCAGAATATAAGAGGCATAACGATGATAAGGATTCAGAAGTTTGCCTGCACGGAGAGCCATTGAAAAGCGTGGATGATTTTAAATATCCAGGATCTGTGGCAGCCTAAGATGGAAAATTAGATGCACAGATAACGCATAGAGTGCAGTGTGGATGGAACAACTGGAAGAAGGTATCAGCAGTATAGTGTGATGGAAGAATTTAAGGAGAAGGTTAGAGAAGGTTTTAAGACCGTTATAAGACCAGTAATGATGTATGGAGTTTAGACATGGACAGTAAAAGGAGTGCAGGAAAAGAAGATGGATGTGGCAGAATTGACAATGTTGAGATGGATGTGTGGAATTACAAAAAAGGACAGAGTAAGAAATAATACAATCAGAGTTCCAACAAAAGTGGGAGCGATATCTAAGAAGGGACGGGGATGTAGATTGAAGTGGTATGGACATGTGATGAGGAGAGGCAATGAATATGTGGGCAAAGGAGTGATAGGAATAGAAGTACAGGGGAAGAGAAAGCAAGTGAGGACAAAAAGGAGGTACAGTAGATGGATAAAATAAAAGATCATCTGAAGGAAAAGGGTCTGACTGAGGAGAAGGTGCAGGACCAAGTTGTTGATCAAGCACATCGACCCAACACAGAAGTGGGAAAAGATAAAGAGGAAGAATTCAAATGTGCTTCTGCTGTGAGCCAATTACAACAACATTTATTTATGTAGCACATTTTCATACAAACAATGTAGCTCAAAGTGCTTTACATGATGATGAAGAAAGAGAAAAAAGACAAAATAAATAAGAATACACAATCTACACTAATAGGATAAAAGTAAGGTCCAATGGCTAGGGAGGACAGAAAAAAAAAACTCCACAAGGCTGGAGAAAAAAAATAAAATCTGCTGGGGTCCCAAGGCCATGAGACCGCCCAGCCCCCTCTAGGTATTCTACCTAACATTAAATGACCTTACAATCCGTCCTCCTTGTATTCCGGGTTCTCATGGAAGAATTTGATGATGACGGTCATGTGGACTTTTGGCCTTCATTTACTTCAATTACATGGGTCAAAAACTAATTGTAGATGGTCTAAATCACAGGTGTAAAACTCCAGGCCTGGAGGGCCGCAGTGGCTGCAGGTTTTCATTCTAACCCTTTTCCTAATCAGTGACCAGTTTTCACTGCTAATTCACTTTTTTCCCCTTTATTTTAACAGCCATGTTAGAAGGATTCAGTCCTCTGAATTGATTTGTTTCCTCATTAAATGACAGCCAAACAGAAATGAGATGTGAAACGAGCCAACAGATGATCAGCTTAAACTTGGGCTTCAAACTCCAACCAGTTTCTTAATGAGAAGCCGATGCTTGCTTTTAATTAAACCCGTTATTTAATTACACGGCTTGTTGCTGCTCTCGTTCTACAACAGCAGACATTTCCAAAACTGTTGATTTTTTTTGTTTTTTATAAGAACATCGTCAAAGTGTTTTGGTGAGTTGAGAGATCAGCCTTACTGAGACCATCACCTTTCTTTATTTTCAGATATTGTGTGATGTGGCGGCTTGTTTTGTGTCTCATTATTGTTTGGCTTTTAATTAAGAAAAAAAAACACTAAAGGGCCTGAGTCGAGTTAATTAAGAGAAGTAATTAGCAGCAAAAATTGGTCACTAATTAAGAAAATGGTTAGAATGAAAACCTGCAGCCACTGTAGCCCTCCAGGACTGGAGTTCGACACCCCTGGTCTAAATCATTCCTAAAAAAAGGTTTTCTAATTTAAAATAATGCTGGAGCCTTCATTTTGCTTTTTATTTAAAGCCAAAACTTAGATGCCAGGATTAGCGTTAAAAAAATAATAAAGCACCTAAAAAGCAATAAATATTAATTTATAACATCCAGTTGATGCAAAATACTTCAAACAAACGTAATAAGGTTGTTCATAAAATTCCAGCACTTTCTGTACGTTTGTCTCAGTTTCAGTTTATTAGAATCCAGGGTTTTAAATTCCACAGAGACTCTGTTATTGCCACACACCCCTAGCACATCATCACAAGATGCTGCACATTTATTAAATGACCCATATTGTACGTGTTTTCTGTTCGTGGCACTCAAATCACAGACTTTACTAGTGTGATAAAAACAAGCATTTATGTCAGTTGCTGTGTCGTGGCAATCTGACATGCTCCGTGTCAGCAATTGGTTGTATTATAAGTTTTCACAATGCTGATCATCAGACCATCTCTCCTATAAATGTTTCCAATTTAGTATAACATGAACAGTCGACGATGTCTGAAAAACCAGTTTGAATTAACAATCCAGTCTCCCCAATGGAGAAAGTGTGTTGTGAATTTGGTCGGAAAAGGAAAGTAAGGTCAAAATAGTGTGGTCTAGAGGAAATGGTTATGACTGGTTTCATCTCTACCTGTATTGGCCACCATTAGATAATCAAATCTTTACTAACTCTAATTTCAGTTTTGAGGAAAATTTAACATTTTGCCTTGTAAAATCCATGCATTCATTTTCAAACTCACATAATTTAATTGAGGTGTACAATGAATTCTGAGTATCTGACGGGAAGAACCAGCCCTAGACAGGGACCCAGTCCATTGCAGAGCACAGAAGCTAAAGCCAGGCCAATATACAGTTAGTTACCAATGATGTGGTAAAACGGTTTGGTGACCCCCAGCTTGATCTTGCCAGGACCAGGTCTGATGGCTGGCAATTAGAAACATGGATTCAGTAATTCAGCTTATTGTAATATAGTGCTCTACCCTGAGTAGAGGCTCAGAGCACTTATACAATATAAAACATAACAAATGGATTGTATTGTGGTAAATGTAGAGTTATTACAGTATATGTTAATAAATATGCAAACGTGTGTGTAAATTGTGGCCAGGTGCAGGAATGACAACTCAGGATTGCCACAAAGAAATTTTGGGGAACATCACTTTTATTGTATGGCGACAAACAAACAAAAGTTTAACCAAAATAATGCTTGTTAGCATGGGTCTCTTCAACGGTTAATTCTAAGAAATGCGAGGATGCAGTCGCTCTAATGGAGGTTCATCCGGTAGGTTGCTCTGACCAGTAATATTTCCTTCTGGGACACCAGGGGTTTTACGGTGGCTGGTCCATAAAGGGTGGGGTTACAAGTCTTCACCAGGCGGCTTCTCGGCACTGTGGGGAAAGACGGAGATGACAGCATTAGTGGCAGCGCCACCGCTTATCTCGGCAGGTTATTACCTCAACTGAGCCTGTGTGGAGGTTCTCTGACATACATGCGTGACAAAATACAAATGCGTACAAAATAAGATGGCACAATTAATTGAATTAAATCAAAATTGGTAATAAAGATAAATATTTCTTTTTTTTTTTTTACATTCTTCCAGTACATTCAAACTATGTGAAATTATTGCACATACATTTTTATAGTTCTAGTGGTCTGTTTTCTATCAGAAGAATCCGTTTTGGTAGAGAAACATCAATAGAACTTGAAAAACATGACGCACAGAACTTGTCCTAGATTCAAAAAGGCTCAGTGCAGCTTAGATGCTTCTGCAAAAATACTTCTTTGAACACTTCTTGAGGAGCTCAGTAGCAGAGTGGACCAGCAAATGTGTAAAGTTAGACATATAAAGCTGATTCATCTGTGTGTCTTCGTTAACGTCGTTTACATTAAAGTACTTCATTTTACAATTCCTTTAACATCTGTCATATCTGATACAACAAACTATAAAATCTGCTTTTTTTATTTCTTTTTCAATTTATTTTATGTTATTTTTTTCATTCAAAGAAAATTGCAGCACAGTATTCCCATATAAAATGAATCTCTAACCATTACTTGCAAAAATCAAACGTTTTAAGGATGAATATCTTCAGTGCCCTCCATAGTGTTTGGAACAAAGACACATTTCTCCTTGATTTACCCCTCTGCTCCACAGTTTAAAATTACAAATCAAACACTTCAGATGTGGTTAAAGTACACATTGCAGACTTTCATTTAAGGGTATTTGCATGTAGAAATGACAACACTTTTTCTACGCAGTCCTCCCATTTCAGGGCACCATAATGTTTTAGGCAGTTGGCGTCATGGTGTTTGTGATTACTAACGTGGGTTTCCTTGTGTCATTAGTGCAGACATAAGTACCTTGATGCCTGGTGTTTTTTGCCTTAGTGCTACTGTTTGCACTCCAGTGCCACCTGCTGGCTCAGAGCAGGTGAAACATCCGAACCGACTGAAGCTAGACAGGCACACAAAATAGCCAGAGCTTAACATTACTTACTTGAGCAACACCTCATGCTGCTTCTATCTACTTTTTAATATAAAAAAAGAGTTTCTTACACTTTTACAAGGGGGTGTTGGAGATTTGTTTGAGAGTGGAGTTGCAGCACAACAGAAAGGAAAACCGAAGGTTTCTCAACCTAATTTAAGAAATACGAACTGTCTTGCTTTGAATTAAGAATACTAGTCAAACATGAAAGCATTCATGGTTACAACCCAGAAAAGGAGTTGCCGCAATTATGAAATCCAGTCAGCCCCATAAAAAACAACTTAAACCTTTTGCTTTCTTTCCTTAACCCATTTTGCAGTTATACTTGGGTGTAATGTTGGGTACTTTGGCTAGCTGATATATAAACAGTGAGCTGGCGTAATTATTTGCAATAATTAATCAGTATTAGTTACATAGTTAGTTAAAATGAGTAACAGAATGGGAAAGAACCCAATTAAACAATTCTCATAATTAAAAGTATGAGAATGAGACTCCAATTAGAACACTCTAGATGAGAACAGGCCATTCAGCCCAACAAAGCTCACCAGTCCTATCCACTTATTTCTTCCAAAAAAACATCAAGTCGAGTTTTGAAAGTTCCTAAACTCTTACTGTCTACCACACTACTTGGTAGCTTATTCCAAGTGTCTGTCATTCTTTGTGTAAAGAAAAACTTCCTGATGTTTCTGCAAAATTTACCCTTAACAAGTTTCCAGCTGTGTCCCTGTGTTCTTGATGAACTCATTTTAAAATAACAGTCTCGATCCACTGTACTAATTCCCTTCATAATTTTAAACACTTCAATCATGTCACCTCTTAATCTTCTTTTGCTTAAACTTTAAAGGCACAGCTCTTTTAATCTTTCTTCATAATTCAACCCCTGTACCCCTGGAATCAGCCTAGTCACTCTTCTCTGGACCTTCTCTAGTGCTGCTATGTCCTTTTTGTAGTCTGGAGACAAAAACTGTACACAGTACTCCAGTTGAGGCCTCACCAGTGCGTTATAAAGGTTGAGCAGAACCTCATGTGACTTGTACTCCACACATCAGGGCGCTATATAACCTAACATTCTGTTAGCCTTCTTAATGGCTTCAGTGGCTTACTAATTGTAGTAAGATCAAAAACGAGTAGCCATGCCCTTATTCAATATGTAGTTTCTCAATTCTCTTCCTTAGAAAAACTATTTTTCTTCTCCTTTATAGCTACTTTCATCACTTCTTATTAATACTTCTGTCCATCTCTTTATCCTTTAAAGTCCCCTCTGCTCCCGTCAAACTTTTCACAGCTTAGCTACTATTCAACCATAATTTCATTTTTCATTTTGAATGGAAGGAAATTGAACAGTCACAACCTTCTTGATGTCGGCAAAGTAGAATACCCTTCCTGATTAGTTGAAATGAGTTGAATAAAACGGACCAAATTGAATTTCTACATTATTTCTATTGTGTTTGTTAGGTGTTTTCTTTACTACATACAGTAATTGTTTCCACTGCTGCATAATCTACTATACTTACTGTGTCTAGGATATGTATGCTTAAGGCATTCTTTGAGATTTGCAGTTTTTTAAGAAATTCTGAACGTAACCCCATTAAAAGGGGTATTCCACACTTGGATAAACTGTCTCTTGTAACTTCAGAGAGGGAAAATGTGATGAAGCATGAAGTGACTTTTGACCCTTAAAACCGCATGATTGCTCTCTGCTTCACTCAACACAACCTTCATTTACAATGAAAAATTTATGAATGTCATTAATCTGACAATTTTACAGTAGGATGTTGTGAACATTTTCATATTAAAACTACTTAACACAGAAAACGTTCTTAAATATTTTTAGAGTTCTTGAGAATTGGGCTTGGAAAAACAGGCATTCTGGCTCCTCTTATGGACTAAAATAACCACTTGGCAGAAGGAGGGAAATCCTACATAAAAATCAGAAATGCATATCTTATTAAACCTGTGATGTTTACTGAATGTATTTAATCAAGTTTAGAGTCACAGAATCCAGCACAAGGCAGGAAGATCTGCTGGAGATGACATCAGTCCATCATGGGACACATGCATACGTTTAGAAAATCGGCACTCATTCAGAAGTGAGCCAGTAGAAAGCCTCAAAACAACTTAAACTGGATGCTTTTTGGATGTGGTATGAAAGAAAGACACGAGGAGAGAGTGGAAACTGCACTCGGGCATTGACCAGGCCAGATTTAATCTCCATATTTTGGAGCTCTGAGGCTACAGTATTATCCGTTGCACCACCTGGCCACCCTCTTTAAAAACTGGGCCTAAAATCGTCATGGTGTATGCCTTTAATATCCTTTAAACACTATACAGTACATGTTCTTTTTATAGTCACCGTGTGTACTACCAAGATGGAATTAAAATGCAAAATATCTGCATGGAAACTTTAAAGATTGTTCTAATGTTCAAATATACTGTATATACAATCTAGACAAGAACAGGCCATTCAGGCCAACAAAACTTGCCAGTCCTATCCATTTACTTCTTCTACAGTGTGTGTGTGTGTGTGTGTGTGTGTGTGTAATAAATAAATAAATATATATATATATATATATATATATATATAATATAATAATATGAAGTGCATGCAAAAACATATTTGGCATGTTCTAAAATCTTTAGAGTAAGATGTAAAGAAAACTGACGACTGTTCTTTTTAGCACAAGTCAACAGTGGTATGCCCATATTAAGTTGCATGCCTGTTTCAGCCAGATAGCTATAGACAGAACTCTTTATTTGTCCTTTTGGCCTTTTACAGATGCTCTTTAAATAAATTGATGTATATACACATACATACATACATGCATACATACACACACTGGTCTGAACACACACCAGAATAAATAAGGCAAAGAAAGAAGACTTCTGGCTTGGTGGTCACAGTCATGGTGAGGCATTATGCAGGCATAGAGCTGTTGGTATAAAGGATCCCCTGTAGTGTTTCTGTTGTTGGCTCAATTTACATGTCCAAATACTCCAATGGAATTTTTGCATTTCCATATAGTACATTGATTTAATGTATGTATCCTTTTTGTCAGCTGTACAGCAGGCATCGTGGCATTGCAGCCTTAACACTAGAATTACCAGAGAAAACGAAAAAACTCGTATATCCGGCCCACCTTAAATCGCTTCTTAAATCCGTTCACACCTCTCCGCCAGCATCCTTTGTCCTCTAAATTTGCTGATAAAAGACAAGCTGCCAGCAGCCGGCTATTCCATCCCCCCACCGACTTAGAACGTGAGCGAAGTTTTCCCAGCTCACGCCTTGATTGATTATGTGGAGTTTTACAGTGGAAATAAGACATCATTATTCTAAAGTAATCTATGTAAACACATTGTTAAAACGGAAACTTTTTCATATTTTAGTAATAAATGTTACAAAATGTAGTAGGCATAAACTATAGAATATATAAAGCCCGAGTTCCAAAGATCAAATAAACACTTTCACAAAAGCTTCAAGAACAATTCAACAGCTTCTGTGGCGTAGCGCGCTAAGGTTTGCCTCTTAACACAAAGCAGCTTTTCCTTGCCTCACAGACCTGAGTTCGAATCCCCGCTGGGGATGACGTGTTGCTTTTTTTTTTTTTTCTTTTAAACCTCAAACGGACATGAAATTTATACATTGGTATGCACTGTCAGTTACTGAGATCGTTATATTTTCATGTGGGATGCTCCTTTTCAAATATTTTTTTAACAATTGAGACTGCAATTAACAGGAACAACTGTCCTTATAACATATTTTTAAGATCCATAACACACAGACAGACAGACAGAGCACTGCGTAATTGAGAGACAGACAGGCAGAGAAGTCACTAGATATATAAATAAACAGGGAAGCCACGTGTACTGAAAGAAAAAAAGAACAACATGTGCGTTGTCCCGGCTGCACTGAATAAGCACAGGCGCTCTAACATCATCCCTCCCCCCATCTGACTAATTCAGTGCTTCCAGATAAGGTGCATTTATAAAACAATCGCTTGAAACCCCAGACAGGTGATCTTCATTTAACTAATTATGTGACTTTTAAAACCAATTGCCTGCACCAATGATGATTTAAGTGTGTTATGTAGCTACTGAAATGTCCAGATGAGCAAAGCTGATAGAGACTTGTGCACAGAGAGCCGAGGCTGTCATGGCTGCCAGAGATGTATCCACTATGTATTGGCTCAATTATTTTGTGTTTTATGTTTGTAATTCACTTAAACCACTTTGCAGAGATCTGTCATAACTTTGGCATTAAAAAGTCTTTTTCTGTTTCTCTTTTGAGCTTGCATGTTCCAACCTTTTCCACATTTTTTTTTTTTCCTGGATAAGCCAAAATCCTTACAAATGCGAAAAACATACATGCTTTATTATTTCTTTTGTCCCTAACTCTAGAGTTCGACAGATTATTGTTTATGCCATGCGACCCCTGAGTGAAAATGCTCTTTAAAGTTGCTGGCAACCCTCTGACAGCGTCCAGTCCCACTTTACCCTTGAGCCTGTATTTTAAATTTGCAGTGCAAGCCCCTAGATCACACTATTTGCTGTTTGCTCACTTTAAGCAAATCCCTGGGCTTTAGAACCCCCCCCCCCCTCTATTAAAAGGTAAATAAAATGGTACTAAACCCCCAATAGAGGTCCAAAGACATTTTTGCAGGTGGCCTCCACCACTAGAGCCCTCCTGCTTTCCCCATCTCATGATCCAGTGTCAAGCAGCTTCCATCAGTCTTCGGTACAGCGACTACAGCCACACTTTTATGCCTAAAGACCAAACTGCACCATAACGTTAGTTTTCCAAATGCTGCCCAATAGCTTGTTAAACATTTAAGGTGTACTTTCTCAAAAAAAACATAAAACATTTTGTAGAACAGCAGAGCAGTTTGACTTTAGGATTTAATTGACAAATATGTATATTGTAATATAGACGCTATATAGCGCCTGACCCGGCACAGACTGACGCAGAGGCACGCACTTAAACAAAGCACACTTTTATTTTTCTTCAGCCGTGGGGCACGCCTTCCCCGTGTCCCACAGTCCCAAAACACTCACAAATATTACCACAACACTCTTCTCTTCACCACCACTCCTCCTCAGGCTTAGTCCTCCTCCTCCTCCTCCCGACTCTGGCTCTCTCGAGTGGTGGTGGCTGGCCTTTTTTATACCCCACCCGGAAGTATTCCAGGTGCTTGATCACCTGGGCCTAATTGCATTTCCGGGTGGGGCTGAGGAATTGACCACCCGGGCTGCAAAGTCCATGCAGCTCCCCCTGGCGGCCATCCAAGCCCCCAACCAGGCTGTGGAGGACTCCATGTCCCATGGAGCCATGCGCCAGGTTGGGGAATCATCGTCCGCCAGGGAGGCTGCCACCAAGCGTCCCGGGGGAGGTATTGAGCTGCCCACAGTGCCTCCCCCGGAACAGATGCAGCAAGGGCGTCCCTGCCGGGCATGGGACCCGGCTGTCCTTTACAATATCAAGAAGAGGGGATATTGAAGCCTATTGCAGCACCACTGGGTCGAGGCAGAAATGAGGAAGCACGTTCACCGTGCTGACGTAGTTCGCACTACCCAGTCTAAATATATAAGGGGAACATGTAAACTCGAGAGAGACAGTGACGGGGCCAGGAGTCCTTCCTAGGTCTGTGAAGGTCTGGGCCAGTGATGCTAACCACTTGTACCATTGTGCAGACTTTGAATTCAGCATTTGTGAAAGCTATGTAAACCTCAAGCATGAGGATTGACATTGAGGTGTGAACACCTTGAGGGATAATGGTGCCTGCTATAGAAGCTTACGTGGCGCGTTCCTGCACCAGGTTAGTGGTACAATAGCCATATGCAGCAGGTAAAGATAAGATTTTCCTCTGGACTCCCCTTGTTTCTTTAAAACTCGTATGTCTATTGCAGAACCAAATGATGGCTTTGTTCACATAATCAAATTCTATTTGGTTTTTATTTTATTTTTTTTCCACTTTGTGTTTACATACCTGTCTTGTGTTCACCACCCTCATTAACTAAAAGTTGCAACATTCTTGTCGACTCCCTAGGTTTCACTTCCAAGACACACCTCATACTTAAAGTGCAGCTCACGCTTTGTACAAATCACACATTCCTGAAAAGGTAGTGTTGTGTGTGAAAAAAGTTCTCTTAACGTACAAGTGCGGCAAATGGAACAAAATATTAAAAGACAGAACAGAGAGAGATTCTGGCAGCTTTGCATCTTGGACAGGCTGGCTGTATATCACACCAGTTTATCAATGTTTTTATTATTATTCCACTTCCAGGCCTTTATCATTCCCCTATTTTTGACACCCAATGTATGGGCACTGGCCAGGGGCCCCATGAGCATTGGGACCCACAGTGTTTCTGATGCTTATGTTCCATTTTTGCTATCAACTGGGCACTACTTTGCCCTGGGGCCTATGAGTCTGGTAAGTCGACCCTGTAATGACCCCTCACTGTCAAACTTTGGTATTTCTGGTCCACTGTAATGGATTTTCATTAAGTGTATTCATTTATTTATTTTCTGAGGTTCAGGCAATTAACTATGTAATCAGAATGTAAGTCGGGTCAGGAATGAAGGTTTGCCGCTACTGCATGGCTGTGCCTTTTTAGGGTCCCATGCAACAGACAAGCCTTCAACAGAAAACAGTGCATCTCACTGGAGATTTCTGTTATGCCCACAAGCAAATATAAATTATGGATGGCACCACTTTCAGCACCTCCAGACCATTTCCATTGGGAAGTGTATTTAGAACTGAAATGCCAGAAGGCACTTCTTTACTCAGAGTTATGGGAATCTGGAACAAGCCATCAAGACGTGTCAAGGTTTTCGGCCTCAAATACCACCTTTATGAAGTACAATATCTGGATGACATATTGGGAGGAGAGTAGCTATTAGATAAACAAATGAGCTTGATGGACTGAATTATCTCCACATATTTTTCAGATTACTTCTGTTCTTACGTTCCAGATTTCTTGAAAAGACCATGAACCCTTCCTTTCTGGCAGGACTCCTTTTGAAAAGGGTGTTCCTCCTGTGAACTGTTTGGGCCAGTTCACTGCCTCCAGGATGTCCGTTAGCAACTCTTACTCAACTGACAAGTCTAGTACAATCATTCACTACTCGGTGACTGCAAAGAAGTTTCCATTCTTATAATACAATGCTTTACAGTATGATTTCAAAAAGAGGTAATTATAGATTCATAGTCCAAATATGCATTCTCATATTTCATAGGCATTGTTTGCAGATGGCAGACATACTTTCTAAGTGTGAAGCAAACTCATTACAATTCAAAGAACGAATGCAAGGCGTTGTGTTCTATTGTTTCATTTCAGTTCCATTTTTTTTCATACTTGCTCATTGAAAGCTGCTACGTTTTGTCTAATTTGAATTGACATTAGTACAGGATGCCCGACTTTAATATAACATAACATTGTCAGACCTGCTTAATCCAGTTCTGGGTAATGCTGGGCCAGAGCCTATTCCAACAGCACCATGTGCCTTGGATGAGCTGCATGTCCATCACAGCGCTTATTAGCTGTGAATAGTTAACTTAATCGGCACATCTTTGGAGGATAATTCACATAGAGTGGAGAGTTAGAGGGAAATTATGAAAATACTTACAGATACATAAAGAATGTAGAAAATCCACTCAGTATGTTTTGGCTGCAGATTTGAACTCCGTCTACTGCAGCTTTGAGGCAGAAGCACCAACTGCTGAGCTGTCCAGGTCCAATCATGACGCTTTATGAATTCTCTACAGTCCACAACTGCTGTGCTTAGTCAGCCTGATCTCCAAACTTTCTAGTCAGCACCTTGCGTATGACTTGTGAGATTACACGTATAGGTTTCTGCTTTTATTCTTTTATTTTTTTTATATACTAAGGAGCTTCGCCCTCTGCTCGCTTCGCTCACTAACCCCTTTCCCCTCCCTTCCTGCGCTTCGTACCATTGTGAAGAGGGGGGTTGAACGCACCCTAAAAAGACATGTCCGCTCCGAAACCACGCTTAAATGGTGATGCAATTGGATACAATTTTTTTTTTTTTTTTAACTCCTCTTTGCTCGATCAACTTTTGGCTTGCTGCTGCTGTTTTGTCATGTGATCTGCACTTCGCTCGCCTACCCCTTCCCTCGTTGTGAAGAGTGTGGCTGAATGCACACCAAGGTGACGCGGTCGCTCCTGTGAAACCCCTCTTAAACGATGATACATTGGGAAACAAGTAACAGTTGTTTTTTTTTACCTCCTCTTTGCTCAATCAGCTACTGGCTTGCTGCTGCTTCCGTTCCGCGTGATCAGCATTTCGGGCAGCGCTTAGAATGTTTAAAAGACTGTACAGCACCTGTCCTTTTGTCCTCGTACACTATGCGATCTCTTTTCACTTTTCCGTTCTTTCAGTGAATAATATTTTTCGTTTGTTTATGCTAATGTGATCTTTTCACTCCATTTTTTTTTTTTTTTTTTTTTTTTTTTAGACTTTTGAATTTTCCTACTTCCATTATCTCTAACCTGCTCTGCATGTGTATCACGGGACTTGCTTACAAAGGTTGTAAGCATGACGTGACGTGCCTGTCTCACAGGATGTGAAAGTGTCTCACTGTCTCTCTTTTCTGGCGACGAGATGTGCTCTTTTGAAAAGTCTCATCCCAAGATTTTTTTATATAATAGATTTGATATTCTTAATCCCAGAGAGGAAACTGTCTTTTTGCATAACGTGTGGCTGCCAGAGCACCAAGTCAGCAATTATACAGCACCCCTGGAGCAATTTTCAGGTTAAGGGCCCTGCTTAAGAGCCCAACAGAGTAGGAGCCTATTCTGGATTTGAACCGGCACCCTCCCACATACCAGCGCAATTCCTTAGAAGCAGAGCCACCACTTTGCCTTAATTTTAATAGACAGTACCAGATCCATAATTACCCAAAAGGTTTGTGCACTAATGCCATTGCCTTGGACTATACTATTGCTTGACCAAATACAGATTCTAAAAACTTGTAACCTTGAAAATCCATCCAGTTTCCAAACTTGCCTTTTCCATTACAGGTTCACAGGGAACTGGAGTGTATGTCTACAGGTTTGCCCTTAAGATTAACTACCTCAGAATGTGATGCTAGTCCATTGCATAGTTTTAAGTAGGGATGTCACAAGAACCAAGTTGGTACCAAAATCCCAAAAATGTATCAAACGGTATTAGCTTTTTTAGAATATCAATAGTACCGTGTGAAATGCTATATCGCACTTGTGTGACTGCAAGTAAACGAATTACTTCACGACACAATAATGCATGAGAATCAAAGCAATTGAAAAATAAATACTGTAATGACAAGGGGGTACAAGGAGACGGAGGAATGCCATTTTATGACAGACTGGTGGTGAGTGGCCATTCAGTGGCTACTCCGCTATGACACTTGGGTCTTTAGATGTGGTGTGCAGCTCCGCTTGGCTCTGCTAACCTGGAATCAGAGGATACTCGTCTGCCACACAATCTACCAGCTCAAGGCCAGAGTCCACATACAAGGCTTCTACAGCTCAAGCTTAGCCCGTTCTGAAAAATGCTCAGCCACCCAACAAACGTGTCCCTCTCAGGTCCAGATCCAGGGCTTTTACAGTCTAAGAATGGCTCACAATGGTGATGATATACAGTACCACATTAGCAGCAATTGTTAAAAAAAAAAAAATAATAATAATAATAATAAAAAAATAATTAAAAATAATGTTTGGAAATGCTTTGTGTTTGAGGCTGGAGAATCTTGTGCACGATGGTGGAAATGGTACTTATTATAGAAAAGCTGAAACACACACACATGCGTGCGCACACACAAATGGGCTTTCGTTATTGCCACGTTTCTCATTGTGGAGTTAGTTCAGAAACAGACTTGTGCATCTTTAAGAGAGAAACAATACTAAAACAGCACAACAAAAAGAATGGAGTATTATAAGACTGACAGGATTGGAAGCCCAAAGATTAGGACAAATAAAGGTCAGATTTGGACAATTAAAGCACCAGGAGTTTATGACATTTGAATTAGTTTGACTCATTCATTAAATGTTATTCTTTAGTAAGTTTTTTAACCAGCTAATGATGGAAAAATAAACCTTACAATAATAAATGTACAAACCTAAGAGAGGGGTTCGTTAACATACTAGATTTTAGAAAATGTCTTAGTAAAACAGTTTTAAAGGGTTTGTTTAAACAAAACTATCCTGGATTGTCTTGGAATTCACAGTACTGATATGATGATTTCTATTTTGATTTAGTCTTGATTTTTAAGCAATATTTTACAGTTACTGAAGAGAAAATACGGTAAATTGAGTATATGCACATAAGGTAAATCATGTAGTCCATGATGTAATCAGTCCTTATCAACCCTATGCTGAAATCCCCCCCCAAGACTATAACACCCCCCTACTTGTTGTTGCACTGAAAGAATTAAAGCCCCACATCATATTTTTCTCTTTGTGAATGCCAGTACTAGTTTTCTTAAATTTAAAATGAACTAACTGCTTGATGGATACACCAAAATTTTAAAACTATTGTAATTTGTTAGTTTATATATTTTATGTTCTGTAATAGAAAAAGGCACAATACTGTTCACTTGAATAGTGGAGATACTTGTAATAAAAAGCTTTTGAATGATTTCTGTTTTTGCTGTGGTATCAAATTGGTTTCAAGTATCGTAATATTTCACTCGTATTTGTATAGGATATAAAAATTCTGGTTTTGTGACACCACTAGTTTTAAGCATCCCCCTGCCTAGTTTCTAAACTCTCTATATCCAGTGACAGACCTGAGAAGATTTGTCTTCATGCTGTAATATTAGGCATATGCCATGAGCGAGCTCTGAAAAAGATGCTGCTCCATTAACCGGGTTTGCATTTCCTCCTTGAGTTTGTTTTTGCACCTGCCGTATTCTTTTTTTCTTCCCACATCCCAAAGAAATTTACACTAACCTGACTAGCATCCTAAACATGGCTCAGTTTGAATGAGTATGCTTTGTGTTGTCCAAGGTTGCTTTTTTGTGTTTGTTGCTTCTGGGATGGACTCCAACTCCTCATGATTCTGCATTTGGCTGATGTGGGTTCACTAGATGGGTAGATGATGGCATTGACTGATGACACTGAAGTAGCATTTACATGCAGTTGGCAATCACATCTCAAACGGTTTCTGCTGCCACCATGTCATTTTCTCCTCATCCTGTAACCCCAAGTAAGCTTGGCTGGTGTAGAAAATGGATTACCAGTAGTGCCAATTTTGGCTCAACTTTGCTTTGGCTACATCATTCTTTGTTTTTGAAAGGATGTGTCTAAATGCTTTTTACCAAACATTTCAAAAGAGCTTTTTGTATTTGAGTGATTGGACTCCATGATATCTCCACCTGTCACTAAGCATTCAGTGTTCTCAGGTTGTTTGTCACTCCTCTGAAAACCAGCATTACAAAGTGTCAGAAGCTCGCGTGACTGAATAGTTGGCTCTCACACCCTGCTCCACCTTGTATGTGTAACGTGTGCAAGTGAGAAGCTACAACTAAACCTGTGCTTAAGAAAGTGAGACAATTAAACAAGCCAAACAAACTTCAAGACAACATTTTTGTCAAAGGCTTGGTTTCTAGTTTCTTTAGTGTCGGTACCGGTTTGACCATTGCTTACCTGGCACCCTGTGGTGAGAGGTTAAGGGAAGGAGAAGTTTGATTAGAAAAAGAAAGATCACTTGGTGACATGCTGAGGAGAGCTGGGACTAAAGTTTGTGCCTGAGCATTCTTTCCTGTTTAAGGATGAGGTAAAGGTTGAGGATGACTTAGGTTCAGAATTTGGAGTGACACAGGTTAAAGGTATCAGTCATTTTTGAAAGGGATTAGCCAAATAATGACTCTTGAATCTGGATTTGCATTATTGAAACCTCTTGAACTGATACAGAGAAAGATCAGTCTGCTGAGAGCTGCAGGCTTGATTTTGGTGACAGAGTTAGAAGAGGCCCAATGAGCATTTATTATCTAAGGCGTCAGTGAACAGCTGCTTTTGCCACTGTAGCTCAGTGACTCTTATCAGACAAAATCATCAGAAGGCCAATGTGTGGGAAATGGTGGTTCTGAGATATAGAGCATCATACTGTTCATTTCTGCTTTCACCATCTGATTGCAAATAACAGCAATCTAAAAGCTAAAAATGTTCAAGAGGGCAGAAAAGGAAATGCATAGATAAGCCGCTTCTTGATGTACGATGAAGACTGCAGTTAGTGAGCAGATAAAAATAGTCAAATTAGTTTTTGTATCTCTTCTTAGTCAATTTAAAGTAATTTTTCTGCTTTCACTCTGAATATTCTTCAGACGGTGTTCCTTACAGTATACTGTTGTAGAGAGGAGACATTCTAGGACAAGGGGTCCACAGGGCTGGTACAGGGCAGGGCAATGTTCCATGTAAAGCAAGAGAGCCACATGGGCACCAGTTGAGATCTTACAGATGGCAGAATACTCTGCATGTGTTCTCTGTACCCTGGAAATGCAGTAAGTAAGGACATGTGACAGGTTGTATAACGGAGTGGTTTAATAGGTTAAATTATTTAACTGATTTTAGAGGTTTTAGAGCACTTCCCGGTGGAGTAACCTTTATGGAAAGGTGGCTCACAAGTGAGCATGTGCTATCACGGATATTAGTTCATTACAGTGGAAGTGGTGGTAAGCTGGGGCTTCCACAGTTTAAAAGCTGGCAGGGTTAAGTGCTAGGGGAAGAGGAACTAAATAAAGACAGACAAGGGGGAAAAAAGAAAAGAGAAAATACAGAAAGCTCGAACCGAGAGAACAGTTTGGGGTGCATTCCTGCTCGAGATGGTCAACACGGACAGAATCAACTCTGCTGAGCTGCATGAGAGAGCAGGACCAATGACCTTCGTAAAGTTCTGTGGTGCAGCAGAATTCAAGTCTGCTGAATGTCTTGCAGAGGAGAATGGAGGATCACCGTACAGAGAGGGAATTGTGGATCCAGAGCCTTCTGGCTTAGATGTTGAGAGGGCAGAGCTGGAGGAGATTACTGATGTCTTCGTCGGGGAAGGTGATGTAATCATCTGTGGGTACCGATGTAGGTGGCAGGTCTGGATGTTGTGGGCTTGTCGAAGGATGGTCAGGGGGTACTGATGGAAGTGGTAGGATGCTGCTGCAGACTTGTGACCAGATGGTCAGCAGTTACCAATGAAGGTGGCAGACCAGGATGCTGTAGACTTTGCAGGAGGAATTTGTTCCGGTTTCCTGGTAATGGGAAGTGGAGTACATTGTGGATGAATTATTTGTTTTTTAAAAGTATGTATTATTGCACTCTGGAAGACATTTTCTTTGATGGACATTATTTTATTGAAGATTTAGGTAGTTATTCTTTTGGATGCACTATCGCACTTTTATTCTTCATGTTTGTTTCTAAAAAAAAAAACTTTTTGCACTTTAAACTCTTGTTTGCCTCCTCACTTGCTTTATCCAGCTTGGTTCATGAAATACTAGACGTAACAACAGGGATAGGTGCCCATAGTTGTGGACATCAGGGCTTTACAGGGCAACAGATTGAGAGGGAGACAGACAATCTGGTGGGAAGCATGCAATGCTCCCCACGAATGCTAGTGGGCAGAAGGCCTGCCTATGGACAGGAACCTTTTAAACCTCTTTTTTTTTTTAATAAAGATAGTGAGGCTAAGAATGGAATGCCAGAAGCAGCATCACCTCATGGCACATACAAGGGAATATACAGGACCATCTGATCATTCAGGACAGCATAAACATCTGGGATACATCCTCTGGGATTGGGCTCTTCAAATACAACAAAAGACTCAGGAGTGCAAGGACTCATTTGATCTGTTTGCTCCTGCAGACCCAAAGTTGTTGTTCCAGGACAGTCATTTGCCACAAGCAACCAGCTTTAAAGTTACTCTCTGACATTTATAAAATGCTGAGTATGTGTGCCATGTCACTCAATTTCACATCTTTTAATAGCAGTATTAAAAAAATGTTTACCTTAGAAGTGTAAATGATGTTACCAAAGATTTTGCACACCTTTTCACGAATAACAAAGGAAAGACTTATTCTTTTCTTTGATTTAAATGTCAGAGGATTAGTTGAATGTAAATGGCAGTCTAAGAACAATATGTTCTAGGAACAAAAAAAAAAAAAAAGGAAATCTAATCAACCCAGAGGCACCAAGAGCTAATAGAAGGAGTTCTAGCCTGGCATCCCTTAAGCAAATGGAGGGCATTCTCTGAACTTGGAACTGATTCATCCAGAAGTGACTCTGGTTAACGAATTTAAAGTAGTCTCTTGGCTAGAGGGATTCATACTCGGGAGAACTTTGGCAATACTATAAAAATAGAGTTTGCTGGCGGTCTGGCATCCTGACCTGGGTCGTTGGCAGTGTCTTTCCTATTTGCGGGTCAACTTGGAATTTTGAATCCCAGCGGATTTAATTTGGCTTTTTTGACACAAATCAACAGAAAAGACTTCTTTAATGTCAAAGTGAAATCGGATCTCAGCAAAGTGGTCTAAATTTATTAGAAATATACACACCTAAATCTTCACTCATGCTGCCAGTTAATTTTAGAAGGCACAGAATTAGTTCAATGGAGATCACGTATCTGTAGTCAAGGGGCTTTCAGTTGGTTGTGGACTAAATGCACCTCACCTGGAAGGGAGAACTTGTGGTGAGTCCATATGGTGGCCTAACCTACACAGTGAAGTCACTCTAAGCAATTCTGTGAAAAGGAGATAGAAAAGCACAAGTGAGGGGATGGAGGCAGTCCAGTTAAATCAATCTTTAAGAAATGTAGAGTATGATACAGCTGTAAATCTGCCTAAAGTGGGCCAGCCACAAAAACTGAGTGATTATGCAAGAAGAAAACTAGTGAGGGAGGCAATCTAGAGACCTGTGATAACTCTGAAGGATTTACAAGCTACAGTGGTAAAGACTGGAAAAAGAATTGTGCAAGGGGGGGAAAAAAAAATCAAAATCCTGTTGCCGGGTACTTCACCAGTTGCAGCTTAATAAGACAGTGCCAAAGAGAAGGCCATTGTTTATTAAAATAATATAATAACAATGTTTAATAAAACATGTGATCTCAACTACAGTTTACCAGAAAGCACATGGAAGACTCTGAAGGTTCTATAGCAGGGGTACTGAACTCCGGTCCTAGAGGTGTGCAGTGACTGCAGGTTTTTGCTTTAAACACATTTTTCATTAGAATCCATTTATTTACTACTAAAGCAAGAGTTTTTTGGACTTACTTTTACTTAACTCATACCCTTAATTGCCTATTTTAGTTTTAAGCAGCTGCATTAAGCTTTTTATTGTTGCCTGTTTTCTTCGCCAGCCATCAGCAAGTATTGAGGTGCAAATGACAAAGGAATCACCAGCTCTCCAGCTAACGTACTTCCATTTAAACCTGGGCATATGCATCATGAAGTACCTGTGTTAATGAAATGGTTTGAAATGAACGAGAGAGAAGGGAAGGGCCAAGAGGTACAAATCTGTTCCGGATCACAAAATATATGAAAGCACTAATTAGCCATATAATTACACACCAAGATTCATTATCTGCTAGGCCTAGCTTCTAATTACAAACCTTGTTGGAGTGGAAACCTGTACCCACAGCAGACCTCCAAACCTAGAGCTCAGTACCCCTGCTCTATGGTCGTATGAAACCAAAACTAAGCTTTTTGGCTCTCCAAATAAACACAAAACACCACACATTCTCAAAAACACACCATCCCCACCCTGATGCATGATGGGTGTCAGCATCATACTGTAAGGATGCTTCTCTGAAGCAGGTTCTGCAAGACTTGTGAGAGTAAATGCACCAAAATAAGGGGAAGTCCTAAAGTAAAATCTGATGCAGTCTGCAAGAAACCTGTACTTTGGGAGAAGATTTCTTTTCTAACACGACAACGCAGAAAGCACACAGGAGCTACACAGGAATGGCTCACAAACAACAATGTTAATGTGCTGAAGCGGCCGAGTCTAGATCTCAGTCCAATTGAGAATTTGTGGCTGGAGGTGAAGAAGGCTGTTCATTCACAGTGCCCTTGTAACCTGACAGTGTTTGAGCAGTTTTGCAGAGAAGAATGAGGAAAAAGGGCAGTGTCCAGATGTACAAAGCTGCTAGAGACCTGTGCACACAGACCCTCAAGGGTGTCATGGTCAGGCAGTGTGGTGTAGTGATTAAGGCTTTGGACTTCAAACCCAAAGGTTGTGGGTTCAAATCCTGCTACTTCCACTGTGTGACTGGGAGAAAGTCACTTGACCTGCCTGTGCTTCAACTGGGAAACCAAAATGTAACCAGCTGTAAGTCGCCTTGGATGAAGTCAGCCAAATAAGTAAATGTAATGGTTGCCAAAAGTGTCTCTCCTGTATGTTAACTTGAAGGGGATAAATACTTATGCAACCAGTTATTTAGTGTTTTATATTTGTAGTTCATTTAGAGCAATTTGTAGAGATCTGTTTGCACTTTGACAAAGTGTTTTCTGTTGACTAGTGTTGAAAAAGTCCAATCCACTGTGATTCAATTTTGTATTACAATAGAATGTGAAAACTCACAAGAATGTGAATAGTTTTTTATAGGTACCATATTTTTCCCAATGCACTGGGTGGCAGTATGCACCCGTGAGTGCTCCAGTGTGGAATCCCACAGGGCTTCAAAGGAGTTGTAGCCGGAGTGGACAGTCCAGTCGAAGACTTCCACAACTGCAGGAGGGAGCACCTGTGGCAATGGCTTCCCTGCCCTCATCCTTCTGACCCAGTTGTGCTTCTGGATTAGGTGTCTGACGTTCCGGAAGTGCTCCCAGGTCCAGCTTTAAAAGTCGCTGCTCCTTGTTAGTCCAGCGAGCTGGGCGTTGGGAGTGCAGCAGAGACGGGGACTCACCTGGGCTGGAGGAGCAGAGGTAAACCCCAGACTTATCAATAACTGCTTGTTTTGTCTGAGCAGCTGCAATAAAAGACTACTGTTTTGGACCTGGACCTCTATCTCTATCTGTTGCATCTGGGGTCAGGGGCCCAGGAAACACCCAATACCATCCATCCATCCATTTTCCAACCCGCTGAATCCGAACACAGGGTCACGGGGGTCTGCTGGAGCCAATCCCAGCCAACACAGGGCACAAGGCAGGAAACAATCCTGGGCAGGGTGCCAACCCACCGCAGGACACACACAAACACACCCACACACCAAGCACACACTAGGGCCAATTTAGAATCGCCAATCCACCTAACCTGCATGTCTTTGGAATGTGGGAGGAAACCGGAGCGCCCGGAGGAAACCCACGCAGACACGGGGAGAACATGCAAACTCCACGCAGGGAGGACCCGGGAATCGAACCCAGGTCCCCAGATCTCCCAACTGCGAGGCAGCAGCGCTACCCACTGCGCCACCGTGCCGCCCCACCCAATACCTTGACAACTTAAACTGTAGAGGAAGATAGGTGAGGGTCAGAGAGGGAAAAAGGAGGTCAAAGGTGTGCTTTGTACTCATACTGGTGCAAGCTACCCCACCAGATAGACCGGAGTCCAGGACTTGTTTAGTGCGGCCCAGGAGTGCAGCAGGTTCTCCCTTTTATTTATTTGTACTTTCTTTTGCCTCTTCCTTTGCTTTAAAACAGGGTTGTCAATCTCTGGGCCTGGAGGGCCGCAGTGGCTACAGGTTTTCATTCTAACCCTTTTCCTAATCAGTGACCAGTTTTCACTGCTCATTAACTCCTTTACCCTTCATTTTAATAGCCCTGTTTTTAAGGATTCAGTCCTCTGAATATATTCTTTTCTTCATTAAATGAGAGCCAAACAGAAATAAGACGTGAAACGAGCCAACAGATGACCAGCTAAACTGGGATTTCAAACTCCCACCAATTTCACTCCAACCAATCGCTTAATGAGAAGCTGATTCTTGCTGCTAATTAAACCGTTTTTTTTTTCATTCCAAGGCTTGTTGCTGCTCTCATTCTGACACAGCAGACATTTCCCAAACTGTTGATTTTCTGTTTTTTTCTAAGAACACCATCAAAATGTTTTGGTGACCTGAGAGACCAACCTTACTGAGACCTTCACCTTTCTTTATTTTCAGATATTGTGTGATTGGCACAGGTGAGCTGGGCATGTGGCGGCTTGTTTTGTGTCTCATTATTTAAGGAGAAAGAGACAACTAAGGGGCCTGAGTGAAGTTAATTTAAAATGAAGGCAAAAGAAGTTAATTAGCAGCAAAAACTGGTCACTAATGAAGATGGTTAGAATGAGAACCTGCAGCCACTGCGGCCCTCCAGGACTGGAGTTTGACACCCATGCTTTAAAGTAATTGGTTACTAAAGGCCTTTAATGACCTCTTGGGCACAGCCATCGGCAGTGTCTGTCTGCGGAGAGAGTGTTGACCTTGTTGAGAGGATTACTTACCTTGGCAGTGACCATAGGTCACTATGCCCCCACTATGCCCAGAGGGGGCTGGGCAGTCTCATGGCCTGGAACCCCTACAGATTTTATTTTTTGTCTCCAGCCGTCTGGAGTTTTTTTTTTTTTGTTTGTTTTTTCTGTCATCCCTGGCCATCGAACATTACTCTTATTCTATGTTAATTAGTGTTGTCTTATTCTAATTCTTACTTTGTCTTTTATTTCTATTTTCTTCATTATGTAAAGCACTTTGAGCTACATTATTTGTATGAAAATGTGCTATATAAATAAATGTTGTTGTTGTGACATTCATGTCTCTGGTGACTCTTCCTATGAAGTCAGTAGATGGATTGGGAGAGCACGGGGGGTCATGAGGTCGCTGGAAAGGGGTGTGTGGCGCTTCTGATATCTATGCAAAAGGACAAAGGTCCGAGTCTTAGAGTCCCAGTGCTTCCTGTCTTGCTATATGGTTGCGAGACATGGACGCTATCCAGTGACCTGAGACGAAGACTGGACTCCTTTAGTACTGTGTTTCTCCGGAAGATCCTTGGGTAACGTTGTTTTGACTTTGTGTCGAATGAGCAGTTTCTCCTGGAGTCCCGAATGAGGCACATTACCTGCATTGCGAGGGAGCGTCAGTTACGGCACTATGGCCATGTGGCACGTTTCCCCGAGGGTGATCCGGCTTGTAAGATCCTCATTGTTAGGGACCCGAGTGGCTGGACCAGGCCAAGGGGTCGCCCACGTAACACCTGGCTGCGGCAGATAGAGGGTCATTTCCGGAGGGTGGGAATCGACCGTGTGTCTGCCTGGGGGGTTGCCAACCGGGATCCCGAGTTGTTTTGTCGTGTAGTGGGTGCGGCAACGCACTGTAGCAGTGCATGCTCCCCAACTTGACTTGACTTGACTTACTAAAGGCGCTTTTTTTTTTTTTATTTTATTTTAACAGTGTCTGTCCCGTGTAATGTAGTGAGAAAAGAGGGCTGCTGTAAGTGCTCTGCTGTCTCCTATCAAGTCAAGTTTAGTAGCTTTTATTGTCACTTCAACCATATACAGTTAGCACAGTACACAGTGAAATGAAACAACATTCCTCCAGGACCATGGTGTTACCTACAGCACAGGACTACAGAAAAAGCTACACATTACAGTGTAAAGTACATGTGTACAAGAGTGTGCAAACATTGCAGGACAGTGCTAAGACAGACAGTGGTACAAACGAAGACTGTGCAGCCCCTACCCGTACACATTTATGACCTCTAAAGGTACAAAAATCTGTCAGGTTGTGCCAAAATGTGACAATATCTTAATAGAAGGAACAGCTGTAAAGATGACACTTGAAGTAGGAAGAAGGTAACAGTATGATAATACAGTAAATATAATAATAAATATAAGGGCATGATCTAGTTGAGTGGGAAGGTGTGTGTGTGCTGTCAGTCTAGTCCCTGAGTGTTTAGGAGTCTGTAACACATTCTGTTGGTGAAGGTCCGAATGCTTCGGTACCTTTTTGCAGATGGCATGAGGGTGAATAGTTCATGTGAGGGGTGCTTTGTGTCCTCCACAATGCTGGTGGCTTTTCAGATACAGCGTGTGGTGTACATGTCTGTGATGGACGGAAGAGTGATTCCAATGATCATCTCGGCTGTCCTCACTATCCGCTGTAGGGTCTTGTGATCCATGACAGTGCAATTCCCAAACCAGACCGTGATGCTGTCGCTCCAGAGTCCCTCTGTAAAAGAGTGGGGGAAGATGGGATTTCCTCCGCCTTTCGCAGGGAGCAAAGACAATGTGTGGCCTGTTTATATCAAAAAGGGAGCTTCAGAGAATGTTGGCAATGGTGGAAGGTCTTGCTTTTATTAATGGCTGACACCTTTACCAAGCCTCCCCAAAGACGTCTAGGTTAGGTTAATTGACAGCTGTAAATTGTCTCTATTGTGAATGAGAGGCATTGGAATGGAGCACAGACCTGTGCTGCTTCCTGCCTTGCACTCGAGGCTGCCAGGGCAGGCTTCAGCCACCATAGCTGTAAATTAAATTAAGCAGGTTTGTGAATGACTGACTGACTTTAATCCAAAGTGACCTGCAAGATACAGTACGGCATACATTCTGTTATATTTGGAGCACAGGCCTGTTACACGACACAAGCAGGAGTTGAATGGCTGCCCTGGTGATTTAAAGTCCAGTGCCCCAGTCATTATGCCATACTGTAGCTTGAAATCTGCATGAGTCACACTGTGTGTGAAGAGCTCTTGTGTGTGGAGGTTTTGAGAAGCCCACACAACAACTGTTTTCAGTGGTGTTGTCACGTTTATTAATTGTAAACTTATTCTGTTTATATTTTTATTTTATATTTTGGATAAAGTAAGAGTTACATGCCCAATTTTTTTGCGGCTGATACACTGAATTACTTTGTAAAACAAAATGAAACATTATAGAGGTTAATCTTATGCATCATCCATCTGTTGTGTGCCCTGTGTGGCAAATGTGTATGTGTGTGTGTGTGTGTGTTAGGCCGTATTGCAAATAGTGCCACATTGTGCCTGGTATGGCTGTTGGCACCTGCTGCTTGCCATTTTGGCACTGTGTCCTTTATGCAAACTGGGTTTTAAAAGAAAAAAACCTGAATACCTTCTCTTTGGAAATCCACCATTTCATCTGCTTACTGACAGGGACGTGTTTTTGGTTTTGAAGGTATCTGAGCTCTCTTGTTAGCATCTTGTTCCTTCTCACAATGAGGTTTAAATTGTACATAACTCTTTAGCCGGAGAGTTTTTATACTTACACAGGACAGCGTGGTTACACATTTCCTTCCATACACACGAAAGCGGTGTGTTGGGGCAGTTTTAGATAGATAGATAGATAGATAGATAGATACTTATGTTGCTTCTCCCCCTTGGAGGTTCAGCACTCTTGTGGAGAACAGTAGGGAGGAATCTTCCTTAGGGTTTCGGACATCTTGTTCTCTGATATACAGTATGTGTACAAAAAATACACAAGTCAGACAAAAAGATCACAGACTAAACACAATATATTGGGGTGTTAAGTCTCTGAAGCGCCCACCTTGACGCTACTGCTTACTGAACACAAACCTTGTCCTGGCAGCATTGAATTCACTGCAGAAACCAACTTATAATGGACTGTTCCTCTGTCACATGCATGTGCACACATCCATACTTGCCCCTACAGGTCGCCGGTTAGCCTGATGCACCTCCCTTTGGGATATAGGAGGAATATCAAGCCCTCGGAGAACAATCCACACGGACATGAGGAGAAGATTTAGACTCCATACATACAGACAGACAGCAGCCTATTTTTAACTTTAGAAGAATACGGGTGATCTCAGAAAACAAACCTTAAACACATTTTGGAGAACTTGCAAATTCCTGTGACATTTCTGTAGTTTAACCTTATGTACCTTGGTACTGTGTGACCAGTAGACATTTTTGTTTCTATTTTGTTATCATGTTTTGGTCAGAATAACTTTATTGCAGCTCACAAAAATGTAAGTGGTATACCATTAAAAGTAAAATTTAAATTTTACTTAGGTGCTAGAAGTGGCATCCCCTCAAGGGTTGCATTGTCTTGCACCTGATGAAGTCCGTAAAGAAAATCCTTAGAGTGAGTGGATTTAGAAATAAATGGATGTATGTCTGAATAGAAAAGGGCTGTGCATTGCTAAAGTGGAGCGCTACCAGCTTAAGTGACCTGCTTTAGATCACACGTGTTGTGCTGCGAGGCCCCAATCACACACGCTGGTGACCCCCAGAGACTTGTCTTCTGATTGGGTTGTGACTTTGGGCCTGCCAGTCCTCTTCCGGTTTCAAATTGACTTTGGATTGTGTAGGCCACCACTGTACTCACTGACACTTTGATTTTTTTGCAGTTTCTCTAAATTAAAGACCTACACTTTTAAGGGTAATAATGCTGTCTCATTTCATTTGTTAATTGCCGTTATCTTGCCATTATTAATGGAATATTGTCCAAGTAGTACATAAGTGGGTGTAGTAACCCAGTCTGTTCCAACACTGCTTTAAGACAGACAGAGGATTTTTAAGTAGTCAACAGAAGTTAGGACATCTGTGCAAATTGTTTGCTTCAACTTGCAAGGCTAAATTTACTTTAATTGCTGCAGAACATCTGTAGGTTATAACCTATTAGTTGTTCCCTTAAGAAGGCCCATTTTTAATATTCTGATATTTGCTTTTTCAGTGTTTGCTAACTTAAACTTTTAATGTAAACATCTGGCAGTTTACTGCTTACCTTTTTCACCATTTTAGCTCATTCATTACATTTAGGCTCCCTTTTTACTACTGAATACAATACAAAATACTACTCTTAACATGTGAAGCTCTCCACAACCTCGCTCCTCCCTACCCATCTGATCTCCTACAGTCTTGCACTCCCTCTCGCTCCCTCAGATCCTCACTTTCTGTACCACACATCAAACTCTGTTCTATGGGAGCTCAAGTGTCTCTCATAGTGCTCCTCAACTCTGGAATTCTCTTCTCTCAAGTTCAAGTAGACTCAATAACACATTTTAAAAATGCCCTCAAAACTTATCTTTTCAATCTGGCATACCAATTATGAATTTAACACGGTTACTGCCTGTTATCTTTGTATGTTTGCTACTACCTCTGTACCGTATTGCTTTTTGATTTATCGTTCTTTTTGGTTTTATTTCATAAATGTTGTTTCATTGTAAGGTGACCTTAAGTGTTAAGAAAGGCACCTATTAAATAAAATGTAGTATTATTAATATTCTCTGTAGTCCAAAATTCAGTCTCGACACTTATTATGAGGTAATTCTTGGCCCGGACCATACCTTGAAGGCATGAAATATGAATAGTATGTAAGGGTTGAAAATGATCCTGCCTTGAACCCAATTCAGCCTCCTGCAATCCTCAATTTCAATAAGCCATTTCAGTAAAGAGATGGATGTACTAGATTGCCGTCCTGTTAACCCGTTTTGGGATGGTGGTGGGTACTGTAAAGCACAAGGCTTTTTCCTAGAGTCTTCCATGGACACATTTTTCATTAGAACCACAACATGCAGAGATGCTTTCCAATTTACAGTAAGTGTCTTTAAAGCCCAAGCTTACAGTTTAGCAGAGAATGATTTTCCCAACCAACTCCAATTCAGTGCTGCACCACATTTCACTGGGGAGAGGATGCTAATGGGCATTAATGATCAATCCTTAAATACAGCTTACTGAGGATGTCTTATTTTTCATTGCTCACACAGGTTCAGCGAAATCAGCACTATGACTGATGGGGACTACGACTATCTTATCAAGCTCCTGGCTCTGGGGGATTCAGGAGTTGGGAAGACCACTTTTCTCTACAGATACACGGATAATAAATTTAACCCCAAATTCATCACCACAGTTGGAATTGACTTCAGGGAAAAACGAGTGGTGAGTATCACCTGAGCTGCGCCGCCTTTTTTTTTTTTTTGTTGCTTTTTCATTTAGCTTTATGCAAATTAATGCTGATTTGAAAGAAAAGGTTAAAGGTTATTTCCATGCTGAAAAGTAAAAGAAGGATAAAGATGCAACTTATTGGCTGTGTCCTCTTCAGTTACACACCTGATGAAGGTTAAAGAGTCAATAACGTATATACAGTAGGAGGAAACAAAGCCAGGGCAGATGAAAGGAGAAATGATGAGAGTAGGTGTGGAAAAGCTGCCTTAAAGAAGATAAGGGTTGTAGGGGGATCATAGTCGGTCATTAAAACCTGGAGAAATATGTTATCCCAGGGTGAGAATGGGCCTCTTCTGGTTTTTTTCCTTTGAAAAGTGTCCCTATAAATGGACAGAGGGATCAGTAGTGTGGTTATAATCAAGGGATGTGAAGTGTTCTACAATAGGCTAGGATTTTAATAGCTGGGATGTGCTCCCTGAAACAGCCTGCTAGCCATCTCCATTTTACTGATGTAGCTTGCTGGACGATTCCGATAAGAAATGCAGTAAGAAACATTTTTTGACTGGCAATATTGACCGTTGTTTAATATTGAGGGACCAGATACCAGGGTATGGTTGACGATGTATCTGCAAGTGACACAGTGGCTCCTGTTAAAGCTCAAAGTGTCTGGGTAGGACTGTGACCATCCTCTCTGAAATGAGCTACGGATGAGAAGTTTGCATAGGTTAGGTGGTTCAGGGGTGGAGATCAAAGGAAGGTTAGGAAAAAAGGCTTCTGTGGCACAATCCGTCTACAAACTTGGGAAATTGTGTTTGACCTGTGGGCAAGAGAAAGTTAGGATGAAATGGGTGGACCAGTGGGACACCCGTTGTTCATTATTGATGATCCTTTTACAGTGGATGTTACAAGGTCTACTCCTGGCTTGACGATATGAGAAGGGTATCCTCAAAAAATGAAGAAACTCCTCATTCTGAGTGCTTCATTACTGAAGTCACCCTCCTCACTGAAGAGGCAGTGGAGTTCAAGTCTATCTTGGTTGCTTGGACCACATACACCAAGCAAACCAGTAGTCCATTAAAATATTTGAGCCGCCAGTGGTACATGATTTAGTGGGGGGTTTTTTTGTTTTTTTTTGTGCATGATTCGTTATTTGTTTTGCCCATTATGTTTCATTTTGAAAAAGTTAAATATTCTGTAATGTTTTGATTTTCCCACATCACCATTTTGAATTTCACAGGCTCCTCCATTTTGTGCTAGAAGAGCCTGTTTATTGTTAGCAACAACCTTCAGATGAACAGCGGTCATGATGCATGATATCCGGGCATCCAAGATTCTTGAATATTGTCAGAAATCTTAAGTGGTGCTAGCTAGTATTCTTTTTAAATATTTATCACCTTTTTTTGCCTGGGCTTATTGACTAAGATTTTGGGTTATGTAATGCTCTCTGGCATTTTGAATTTTTGAGTTTTGGCAACGACCAAGCTTTCTTTTTTCACTCCCATTTCCTTGCCTTATTGTTTTTTTTCCACTGTTGCTGCCTTTTATCAGCTTCAGCAGTTTTTGCAAACTTACTTTATCATAATACGAAAAAATGTCAATGATCTTGAATGCTTTTCTTTGTTGCCTCTGTACCTGGTGGCTGGAGCATTTAGGGATGTTCTTTTGGGAATTTGTAGAATTGCTGCTTGAACCTTCAGGCTATAATTTCAGACTGGGTGAGCAATTGTGTTGATGATGGAGAGGACTACTGGTGTGCAACTGTGTAGTATGTTGTGTGGGCTGTGCCACTAAAGCATCAGCGAATTAATGGTGATGTATATTTTATGTATTATATGTATTTATGTATTATAATATATAATCTCCATCTATTTTCCAACTCGCTATATCCTAACTGCAGGGTCACGGGGGTCTGCTAGAGCCAATCCCAGCCAAAACAGGGTGCAAGGCAGGGGGCCAGCTGACCGCAGCTGTTTATATTTAAAAAATATATATATATATATATAATAATATCTATATCTCTTCTTATATAATACACTACTGTGGCTGTTCATTTGTCTGTTCAGGATTTTAAATCACCTGTGGCTTGCAAACCATTTCACCTATTGACCTGAAATTTGGTACACATATACTACGTCACGTCTACTATCCGCTTTCGGGGTGATGATTTTTATTACTCTTCTTATTTATTTTTTATTTTATTGTAGAATCAACTCTCGGCCGTGCGGCACATGCATAAGGGCACTGTTCTCATTCCCTACCTCCTTCGATGTCACTTCCCCTACCTCATCATATCTTAAATCCATTGTTTCCCAAACTCAGTCCTGGGGAACCCCTGTGGCTGCAGGTTTTTGTTCCAGCCAGCTTCTGTTTTTAATTAGACTCCTGGTTTAATTAAGTGATGTGATTTCTCAAGTTCTGTGTTTAGGGAACAATATAGAAATTAGAAAACTCAGTTTGCTAAAAAAAAAAAAAATGTTCCAAGCAGTTATATGGGAATAATGTATTTTTTTCTTTTTAACAGTATTTTCATCTTGATTTTCATTCTACTTTTCTAGGTGTTCTAATTGTTTAATTAATCCATTATTTACTAATTAGTGGGTCTGACACTAAAGTAGTTGCAGCCTTTGATTGTTCAGTGTTGTTTGCCAGCGTGTCTGATCTGCTCGTTTTTAAATTGTCATTATTAAGATACAACGAAGGGGGAAAAAGTGCACAGAGAGAGGGCAAAATATAATGAAATCAACAAAAGAGAGTTAAGCATTTAAATCTATAGCAAAAGCAGAAATATTTCTAAATGTCTTATAAATGTAAAAATCAATGTGCTATGCTTTTCTGAATGTCAAATAAAAGAAAAAAAAAAAACAGTTAATTAAATGAGATCAGTGCTATCAGGTGTTGTCGCTGATTAGGAATCCGGTTGGAAGAAAAACCTGCAGCCACAGTGGGTCCCTAAGACCGAGTTTGGGAAACATTGCCCTAAATCAGTGGTCCCCAACCTTTTTGACAGCAAGAACCATTTTATGAGATGCAAATTTTTCCACGGACCGGTCGGGGGGGGCAGTTTTATACACAATTTACATAACATTTCTATTATTATTAAAGTTATTAAGCAGTTTGCATACGTTTGCAATCTGAGATTTTTCTTCTTTTTTTGCATATAACAAAGACATATGCTTTACATTTGCCAATCCAACAGATTGCACATCGCAAACATTAACACTGCAATCTTTTTTTCGTGTCTGCCGTTTCTATAGGAGGGTGACAATGAGTTAAATTCCAATGGATGTTTTTCAAATGTTGACAAGCAATAAGCAAAAGGAATCAATGAAAACCACAGACAACAAAAACAGCAAAAAAAAAAAGATACGAGGAAAGTTCGAAGAAAGATTTTTTTACAATGTTTCTGTTTGGGGATCGTTGTGCAAACGTGCACAACTGAGCTGCAACTACAGATCTAACTGCTCTGTGGATAATTCGTTCAAGCATTTCAAGGTCACTTCGTTGTAATGAAAGCATCTGTTGAATGTACTTCGTAGTAACGTGATTTCTATAGACTCATGTCATATGGGGAAACTGTCGGGACCATAAAAATACTTTGTTGTAATAGTCTCTCACCTCGGTCTCTCTCCTCTCTCTGCACCGCTGCAAAGCCCCGCCCGCCAAGCGCTCTGAAAAGTCTGAGTGAGTCGCCGTTGCTGGCAGTTCTGTCGCGGCCCGGCTGTCAGACGGCTGCGGACCGGTAGTGGGCCGCGGACCGGGGGTTGGGGACCCCTGCCCTAAATCATTCTTTAGTCAGATTGAAGACTTATGTGCCAGCTTAAGTGAATCAGTTTTAACGCGAAAAGATGCAGAAGGAAGAAGAGAAGAAGCGGGCTGCTAGAGTGGAGAAAAGAAGAGCTGCTCACCAAGCAGCAAGCGCATCAACATCTGAGCAAATGAATGATAAACGTACAGAGAAAGAGGATGGAAACTATAAGTCAAGTGTATTCACTGCACTAAAGAACTAAATGGATTTAGATTGAGTTTTTTTTCTACAATTTGCCCTAGGTATTATAGTTCAGTTGCGGCACTGATTTATTCATGTGAATCCGAGAGACAGGCTGTGGGCCAAAGGGAGGGGGAGGTGGGACCTCCGGAGTAGGGAGCTGGGCGGGGTCATCCTCACTCATGCACCAGCCTCCGTTCGAGTCAGTCTACCTCTCGCCACGTGTTGGAGCGTTCCTTGCCTCCACTTTGCTAGCGATACCCGTTTGTTCAGCAGACATTATCTAGAGATTAAGGAGTAACATTTGACGTTCTGAGAGATACAAATTATTACATTTTTTTTTAAAAAGAAAATGTTATTGATTTTTATAGTTTGTCCTATTTCACTACTATCTGGGCGGAGCCATGGGGGACAGCTAGTAATGTATTAAGGTGTACTGATTTGAATCTGATCTTGCCAACACAACACCTAATACCTTAGCACTTTCTTTCAACAATTGCAGTGACAATTTCTTCATTTGCAGAGCTGCTGCTGCTTTTTTCTGTCATAATGTATTGTCAGAGATCTCCGGATCACCACAAATTGTTAACTTGTGTGTTTTTGTTAAGGCTCCAAAAGTTAGTTGCAACTAATTATTTTTAAGGGTGTTAGTGAATGCGCTGATATTGCTAGGGTGTATTGTGGCAGTTGGCAGAAATGTATAGAGGGAGCAGATTATTTCAGAATCGGGACATCTGTCGCATAGGAAATGCAAGTAGTTGTTTAGAACATCCTGCCCTAGAAGGGGTGTACTGTACACTCACACAGTCTAATGATGACTTATACAATTAAGACACGTCTCTTTGCATAATCTGTAAACTCACAATCAATTTAGATAGTTAAACGCTGAGCTAATAAAAAAATAACATATGATAGGCATTTATAAAACTGAAAAAAAAACTTGAAAAATCAATATCTAGTGGGTCCTGTTGCTATCTTTACAAAAGGGGCTGCTAATGCATGTTATGAAATTACAATGCAAAAAGGGTGAAAGACTTCTACAAAGACCCACAAACCAGACCAGTGTTCAGATTTATTCAAAATTCAAAGCATGAACAAAAAATAGACGGGTGCATGAAAGTATGTAATAAAAACATACAGGCACAGATAGTATTGCATCAAAAGTAAAGCAATTAAAAGTCAAATAATACCTGAAGAACCGATGATGATGATGTAGTTGTCCCATGTCTGTCTTAAAGGAGGGGGAAAAATAGGCTGGCAAGATGTCTCACATTGAATTGTGTGCCACGTTCATCATATGATATGGCCGTGTCTCTTTGATGTAATGATTTTATAGTCCCCTTAAACAGTGAAAGTCTTCCAGCCAAACACAGCAGTAAAAGAAAATAAACCATAAATTCCACAAAGCAGGGCACTTTAGCAACCAACACAAGGCGCTACACTGGGAGAGTCCAGCTTTTCTAATAAGTGTTTTGTGTAATTAAAAAAAAAAAAATTAAAAAGTAATTTTACTTTGGTGACACATCTGGAGTCAATTTAAGTTTTACACCTTATACTGGACATTTTTAAGTTCTTAAGTATCGTAATTCAGTTTGCAGTACATGTCAAATTTTGACTCCCTTTTTGAATTTTGCTACACCTAATAACTATATTCCTTGCCTTGTCTTCATACTTTATTTAATAGTAAAATACGTGAAATAAATTTGTATCAGTTTCCATAGTAAAGCTGGTAATACAGTTAATGGTGGTATACACACAGATTTATTTATTTTAAAGAATAAAGCACATTGACAAAAGTACAGTCCAAGCAAAACTGCAGTACAGTAATATGTTCCAAATACGCTTAAGCAAAACTAGAGGGCCCAATCTAAAGTGATTCTGTAGAATAAAATATTAAGTAAAGTGAAATGATTTAAGCTGCTGTACTTACATTATGATTACATTAATGGATTCCTGCCTGATTTTAAAAACTTTCTAAACTGATTCTCGTAAGGCCAAATGGTATAAAACAAAAATACTGTCAGGATCGTTTTTACTATTCAGTTTAGCTATCAAGTTTGTGAGTCAGTTTTACTAAATTGAAAGCAAGGGATTGGCCTGATAGAGAAGGGTGTGCTGACTTGAAAGAACTCGGAAGATATTTAAATCTGAGAAGACTACTGTGGTCACAGATTTGTAATGTGGAACCGAACTGCAGCCAGCACACTCATTAAACATTTTCCCAATCGTCGGATGTAGCCATTATACTCAAAGCTGTACTTTGCTTGTGTGATATTTCTGCTCACGTTGTGCCATGTGGCACATTTCTGCAAAATGTAAATGGTTATCATTAAGATCAGCAGGAGGTGTGGTACAGGGTAGTGGTGACTAATCACTGTTTTTGGATTTCCTGGATGGTGTGGCTTCTTTGTGAAGCTTGTACATTCCTCACATGTCCACACAGGTTTACTTTGAGAACTCCAGCTTGTTTCCACAGTTCCAAGGTATCCTGTCAGGTCAGTTGGTGACTCTTTGTGTAGAAGTCATTGAATGTTTTCCTATCTAATGCAGGACTGGTTCCTGCCTGGCCGCCTGTAACATAAGTTTAATATGTCACTGCCCTCTGTATAAAAATATTTATAAATCTACTTTTCTTTCTACTTGCATGCACAGTGGACACAGATTTAACACAGGGACTCGTCATTTAGAACTGCTAGGCAAGCATTAGAAGACAAGACCGGGACAACTGCGACATGGGCATTGTATACTATTTCTGTGTGTCAAACTCAGCATGAAATTGTATCCTCTCTTTTTTCCTTGTTTGTAATGGCATGATTCACCTAAGTGGGGGCCTGCACATGAAGAAATAGTATAAAGCCTTGCAACATTGCCCGGCGCACCTTTGAAGCCGACGGACAGATGGGAGATAACGTCATCCGATCCTGAAAATCCTTCCAACACAGAGACGAAAATGGCAGACCCTATACTTCGGGCCCCCACTCTCAAAGGTCTTATCATGGCTTCCTTTATCTGTTATGCCGTGTAAACCGTTATTAAAATAAAGCTAAGTTATTTCTCCTATGTGATTCCTTACCGCTGTATCACTAAGGGAGGAGTGTCGCCTTTTTATATTATATCTAAACAGTTTTGGGTTATGGGCAGCACGGTGGCTTATTGAGACCTGGGTTCGCTTCCCAGGTCCTCACTGCGTGGAGTTTGCATGTTCTCCCCGTGTCTGTGTGGGTTTCCTCCTGCAGTCCAAAGACATGCAGGTTAGGTGCATTGGCAATCCTAAATTGTCCCTAGTGTGTACTTGGTGTGTGTGTGTGTGTGTGTCCTGTGGGTTTGTTTCTTGCCTTGGGCCCCGTGTTGGCTGGGATTGGCACCAGCAGACCCCCATGACTCTGTAGTTAGGATATAGCGGGTTGGATAATGGATGGATGGATAGTTTCGGGTTATGTAACACGCCGCAATTAAAAAAGAACTCATTCCAACAAGGAAGCTAGTGCCCCCTGCTGGATACACCACCTTTACTTCAGAGACAAAGTGTGGCACAGTGCAGCCCATAACTGACTTAAGCCAGTTCTGAGAATGTATCTCTTTTAAAAATAGATGCAGTTAATTCAATTGATCAAAGAATGCAGTTGTTAATTTGAGCGCAATGTTTAAAAGAAAACGGAGTTTAAATTTAATGGTATGTGCTGTTTCTTCCATCCACTTCAGTGGTTGCCCAGCCGCTCCTGTGACTGAAAGTTCAACTCCCAGTCTGCCTGCTGTCTGTTCAGAGGTTACACATTCTCACTATGTTTGCTTGCAATTCCTTATTTTTGTGCAGCAGACCCCCGTGACCCTATAGTTAGGATATAGCGGGTTGGATAATGGATGGATGGATGTTTCTCCCCACATCCCAAAGATGTGTTACTGCCATCTGAGGGAATGTGCCTGTGAGTCCAAGATTATCATGGGATGGGTCCTCCCTTCCTTCTACCTGATGCCAATAGAAGGCACTGTGTAATAAAAAAGTGTGAGGTTAGAATACTGGCTTTCCCAATTTGAAACACAGTTCTGCATTACTCCAGGGCCCTGCATTAAATTCAAAGTCTAGATCATGTGCGTATGAAAAGCGCGTGTTCAGTTGGTGTCTGTACTACTTTTCCTCAAGCACTCCATTTTCCTTCTGCATGTCAAAGATGTAGACAAAACTGTAGATAATTCAGAGTATAACTAATAACTCTAAATTGAGTGTGTGCGTGTGTTCATCTGGTGTCCCATTCAGAGAGGGTTCCTGCTTTTGCACCTGCGTCTGGCATCGTGCAACCCTGTAATAGAACAAACAGGCTCTTGAAAATGGCTTGATAAAACAGTTTGATCAAAGCCATGCCTCTTTCTGAGAGCTGGCATAGCTAACTGATAACTTTAACCAGAGTAACTTTAATATCTTGAGGCAGACATGGCACCCTGTTCAGTGCTGGTTCCTCCATTGCCAGCCAATTTTCACTATGTCTTAGTTATCCCAGGAGTTAGTGGTCTGTTTTTCTGCACACCCATCTAGCCATCATTTTATTGAAACCTCTAATTTTAGGATCACGATGGGCTATTGCCTATCTCTGCTTCATGTGCAAGGCAGGAGCAAACTCTGGAAGGAGTACCATCTCTTTACATTACACGTTTACCTACACACACCCATTCTTGATCGCACAGGGCCAAATTAGAGCCCTGCATGTCTTTAAAATGTGGCAAGAAAACTGGAGTACAGGGCAAAAGAGCGATAGGAATGTGCAAACTCCATAAATGCAGTGGCAGAGGTAGGGGTCAAATTCAGTGTCCTGGATATCTGGGGAAGGAGTGCTAGGCACTGTGCTACCAACATGTAATATAAAACATGCCACCAAACATTGTAATATTAACATTTGTAGGCAGAGAATGGGCATTCTGGATGATTCGGGGAGAAATACGTTACCCAGATGGAAGGCCAGTGCAATGAGGTGGACATTTGGCCAGTGGAACAAAGAAATAACTTTGTGCCCGGATGGTACAAAATAATGGATGGACCAGCAAAAGTCAGGAGCAGTTTAATTCCTCATACGTCAGGTGGCAGTGGTCCTCACATGGGAACCCAGTCGGGTCATCCACAGGAGTGCTTGAGATATGGAGTCTGGAAATGCAGCCCTGTTAGGTTCCCTACGTTCCAACAGAGGGTACTGTCAGGGGAGGACCTCCCTACTTTTGTGACTGTGACCCGGAAGTGCTTCCCAGAAGACGTGGCATTGCCAAGGAAGCATTCCTGGGTTCAGAATAAAAGGGAGCCCGCTGCCACTCATGGATGAGTCCGAGTCTGGAGACACCAGGCAACACTCAAGCAGAGGATGGAAGGAGGAGGATTTATTGGTTCTTAGTGATTAATTGTTTTTGTGGCTGAATGTTGGAAGAGGTCTGTGGAAAGGTGCCTAAGAAGGAATAAAAATTCCTTGTTTTATTTATATAGCGTGTGCTGTATTACTGTGTCCTGTGGTGAGCTGGCGCCCTGCCCGGGATTTGTTCCTGCCTTGCGTCCTGTGTTGTCTGAGATTGGCTCCAGCAAACCCCCATGACCCAGTGTTCAGATACAGCGGATTGGACAATGACTGACTGTATTACTGTGTCTGTGGTATGACACTCTGTGATGCCTACTTGTGGTTAAATATTATAATACAGATGTTAAGTAACAAAACAATAATAAGTGATGTAGTGTAACAAATTAACATCTCCTACCTCTTCCTGGTGATCCCCTGTGTCATAAATCCTTCTGCATGTGTTGTTTTTTTTTTTTTTTTTTTTTTTATAACTCAGATTGTATTTATTTTAGTGTTATTATATATTTAGTGTGTTGTAATTTGACAGTTACCCTAGCCATATTCTACAAGTTACTTTTCAGTCCGCATCACCAGACTTGGTTACATCATGGCTGTTCACGTGATTCCTAGCATTGACATCATCACGCAATTATTATTTAGGAGTGCACTGCAGTAATCCAGATGTTAAAGCTTTGGAGAAAAATTGTTAATTAAGGTGGAATATATATATTTTTTTTTTTTGGATAAATCTTCTTATAAGAAAGAAACTTGCTTTGGCTCCTTTGACTTTTTATTTTTGCTTTATTTATAGAAATGTGACAGTCAACATTTTTTCTGTTTGCTTCTTGCCTTGGGACTGTGCATCTCTTCATTTCCCAGTCAAAAGTATTACAGTGCATATATTGAATGTGATTTTCCATCATGTGCATGTTCATTGTAAATTTCAAGACTGTCACTTGCATCACCTAAGTGTGTACAGTGTGAGACAGCAATATTTCTTAAATCAAGAAAAAAAAGTTAAAGTATTTTTGTATATGTGCTTTTAAATATTTATTCAAAAAGTCTCCCTGTTGTGTTTAGGAGTCTCTGACAAGGCAAGAGGGGCACGAAGCCAAAGAGTCTAATATCATGGATCAAGGGGTACTTCTTAATGAAATCCCAATAAGGCTTCTCAAAGTAGCTGAGGAGCAGGCCGTCAGAATGGGAAAGTAGCCAATATGTCTAAATCTCCCAAAAACCTATAACAAATAGTCCAACGAGAGGAAGGATCTGTCAGCCTTTGGTTTAAAGCAAAAATGGCAACTGAAGAATCTTTATAAATAAAAGATATATTTTGCAAAAATGCTCTGAAAACAAAGGAAGCGCCAAGGAGCACTAAAAGCACAAAAGGTGTTGCCTGAAATAGGTGATCCACTAGCAAACCCGTCCCAAAACCAAATCCAATAGAATAGAATGGTCAAAAACAAAGGATAAAAGGGTAAAAAAAATTCAGGAAAAGAGTAAATTAAATCAGACAATCGGGCAGAACTCACCAACACCACAAAGCGCATTCAATGAATCGCTGAGGCCAGTCCCTATGTAATAATAAGCAGGTGGACCCACAAAAAACATGAAACATAGCAGGCCAAGCAGAGGCACATATAAAATAAATAATTTACAATAGTTACACAAATAATAATTATTGACATAAACAAAAGAATCAATAAAGAACAAAAAGAGACCTAATATAAACACAAGCCTGGGGAGAGGCCCTGGCTGAAGCATAACGCCTTACACAACGTCTTGTTGTTTTTGATGTCTATTATTTTTTTCATATGTTTGTTATTTTTGCCAATTTTGTTATATTGGTTAATTATGGTCTGTGTCTTTTAGGTTGACTTATATTTTCTGTTCCTTGTGGGTGGAGCCCCAAGAGGTGAGGCCCCCCCTGACATCACCATTCCTGAGCCCACTCTCTGGCTATTTAGGTTAAAACCAGAGGAGAGGTCAGACATGGCACATTGAAGTCTTTTGGCATTTTAAGAATTGTATTTTTTTTTTGGTATTTCTGGCTTTTGATGTTGTTCTGCTTTGTCTTTGGATTATAATTTCTGGATCACGTATTGGGACTTGTTAGCCATAGGATTGTCTTTTAGACAATTCCTTTTTGTCTCTTTTTGTTCCTTGTGGTATTTTTGCATTTTCCAATAAACATTTCTTAGTGGAAATGGTGAAATCCCATTATAACAAAACTCATGGGACCATAAAAATATTTTGTTATAATGTATATGAGGAAAATAAGTATACTATTGTGACCTGGGTTGCCATCTCTGAGATGATATTGGTGTCCAACGGCAATGGTGCAAGAACAGCTCAGTAGACCAAAGGAAAAGTAACTGGTTGTCCTCTGCAGGATCAGGCTTACCGCATGACATGCTTGTCTCACAATATTTAGGACATTTAACATCAGGTTTTGAAATGCTCTTCCTCGTCCTCTTCTGACTTCTTTTCTCCTCACCGTGTCTGCCACAGCTGATGTTCTTCTAATCTGAAAATGGGAATTAAAGCAGGACGATTGCCCGTGTTGCAGTTCCTATTTTGAATGAAGTCTTGAGACAGTACCTGCCTTCTCTATAGTGTAATGAAGTACCTTTATTTTCCTTGATAACCTGGACTCCCCTTCCTGTCTCTCGTGGAGCTCTGTGACCCAAACTTGACAATATCTGTATTAAAAAACAAAGCTTCTTAAACTGAAAAAAATATTTTATTTGAAAATGAGATGTTAGGTGTAACTGCTTTTTTATTTTTTATAGAAATACAAGTATGAAAATAAAGATTGAAAACAAGACATTATATGAAGATGAAAGCATTTTTTCTTCATTCCGGAATCAATTGTTTCTAGGATTGTGAATTTTTCTTTCAGGGTAAACTGAAGCCGTTTCTCACTTTTTTGTTCATCTCAACAAAAACTTTGAGAAGCAATATGAAACGCAAACAGTACAGTATCCGCACATGACACAATTACCCATGAGGATGCTAGATTGTGTTCTGACTCTGAATTTAGCTATACCTGCATGATGTCGTGCCTACACTCTTACCAAACCTGCCCAAGAGCAGAAATTTCACGACGGACTGTCTGTTTTTTTTGAGACAGCCTGTTGCAGGACTCGGCATAGATGGTGTAGGTACAGCATTAAGTATTTTTTGCATTTGTAATACTGAAATTTACATTTTGTTAAAACAAAATTTGTTTAACATAATGTAATATGAACGGGCAAACAAAGTATTCTTTATTCTGAAACTTTTGTTACTTTGGTATTTGCTGTAACGGGATTTGACCTTTAGGAGGTCTGGCCTGGCTTGTGAAGACTGTTGGAGGTCTTTTTTGAATTTAACTTTGTCATAACACTGTCAAGAAGAGGCTCACCCCAAGTCAGCCAGTTCCTCACTACTGCCTGCAGGCTTCGGTCTACACTGGCCCAAAAATAATGCACTGGCTTTAAAAATTCAAAAAACACAAAAATGGCTATTGAGAGAGAGAGAGAGGACCCATAAAAAACTCTGGCTGGGTGAGATCTTTATAGAGATATTTATTCACAAAAGGCAAAAATAGAAAATAACAAAAAACTGCACTTACCAAAAGGCAATCCTAAAGCAAATATGTCCCAATACACAAATCCAAAGTAAAATGCAAAATAAATCACAAAAACGGTAAATCCAAAGAAATACCAACACCTAAAACGACTCAACACAATCTCGGTAATCTGCTGCTGAGATCCTCTCTCTGAGTCGTTATATAGCCAGAGGATAGACCCAGCAGCAATGATGTCAGAGTGCAGCACATTTAAAGACACCGTACACAGATAATAACTTATTACTAGCCAACCCACGGTGTAGCATACGCCGCATAATTATGTATTGATGGGTGAACACTTCCTGAACGACAGTTGTCCAAATGGGGTGGGTTTGTGGATACCACTGTGAGTGAATGAAAAGATGGACCTCTGGAGAGAGCAACATACAATTGTCCGTGACTGAAAGCGGAATTGTCTGTGACGATGGAGGCCACGCTGGTGAAAGTTACTTCGTCGGTAGGGATAAGTTTCAGCACTTGTTCATTAAGGTGTAGCGAGTCTTCATTGTTGACGCTTAATATAGCTTGTGTACTGAGTTGTTCCGGAGTCACAGTTGAGAAACACTTTTTTTTAATGTCTTTTAAGCACAGGGAAAAAAATTAACATGTGAAACATCCGTAATGTAATAAGCCACCAAGAAAAGTAACATTGCAATAATGCTCACTACGATCCGATCGCTGTAAACAGAAGTGAAAACAAAATCGAGCCCGGTGCATTCTTTAACTGCCTTGTAGCACAGTGGTAGTGTTGCTGCTTTGCAGTAAGGAGACTGTGGAAGATTTTGGGTTCGCTTCACGGTTTCTCCCTGTGTGGATAGCGCTTTGAATACTGAAAACACCAGTATATCAATGTAATGAAGTATTATTATTCTTATGTGTCCAGCGCTTGCTCTCTCGCGCGCGTGCCTGTGTGTGTGTGTGTGTGTGTGTGTGTGTGTGTGTGTGTGTGTGTGTGTGTGTGTGTGTGTCGCTCGCTGCACGTGTTCCTGCAGGCATACCAGTAAGTGAATGAAAAGATGGAACTCTGGAGAGAGCAACATACAACTGTCCGTGACTGAAAACTGGCTTTGGCAGATACATGCACATCTTTTTGAAAGTTTGGCCCTGCGCCTTATTAATTGTCATCGCAAAGGCAAATCTAACAGGAAATTGTCTTCGTGTTAAAGTAAAAGGCAAATTATCCGCGACAAACTGTTTTACACGCTGCATACCAACCCGCGGCGTAGTATACGCCGCATAATCACGCCACTTTTTTAATGTTTTTTAAGCAGAGGGAAAAAATGAACATTTGCAAAATCCGTAACGCTGCTTTCAGTAAGTACAATGCACACGCGTTTAATTTGTTGGCCACTTTTTGCCAGCTGTCTTTTCTGGTTTGGCTGCTTTTGCAGTGTTACCGCTTGTGCATATTAAATCTTGAAATCCTTCGAGTAACTAACTAACACCCACCCACCCAGCTTGTGAGAAAAAAATGCACCCGTTCTTTCATTTTGTTGCAGCCTATCAAAGACTTGCTGATCATGTTTTCTAGACTCCATATACATTGGCTTTTCACTCAGCGCGGGGGCACGCATTCATCTCGGATTGTTACATCCTGTTAGACTAATCTGCTACACGGCTGCGTTTGAAAAACCGACTTATCCCTGATGTGTTTCACCAGCATTAATGATTAGGAATCTGATTGGAACAAAACCCTGCATCCACAGGGGTTCACAAGGGCTGAGTTTGGGAAACACTGCTGAACACAGACGAAACCGACTCAGGTGAGGAGTCGGGGCGGGCAAAGTAGTTGCAGCTATTGATTATTTAGTGTTGTTTACCTGGGAGTCCCATTTGCTTGACGGGATCATAAATAAAAGGAAAACAATGTAAAGGCAATGTCACAGGTGATCCTGTGGTATAGCAGGTCCACAGCTCCCCTTCAAAAGGCCATTTTTAAATATATCATCGCACTCACAGGGTAGCAAGGGGCGTGGAATTGTGGCTGAAACGGTTTCCAGGTGGAGTCGTGCTGCGGGCATTTCTCCCCTTTGCAGTGAGTGAGCGAGTGAGTGAGGAGAGAGAGAAAGCCGGTACGTGAGTGAGCGAGAGCAGGTTCGAAGGCAATGTGTTCCTGTGGTATAGCGGGTCCATAGCTCCCCTTCAAAAGGCCATTTTTAATCAGACGACTGACAGTAGTGGAGTCGGGCACAGAAGGTCAGCTGCTGAGAGAGCGTCTCGACTGTTGCAGGGCCTGCATCGGTGAAGCAGGTGAGACGCTAATGAAAAAGAGGCACAGGGCTTATTGGTTTTTAAAGACTGCTTCCTTCATTGTGTTTTAACCTCAGTTTTAAAGGATTGTTTTAAGGATCCCTTGGGATGCCCCTCGCAAACTGTTTTACACGGTGGGCGTGACTGTCTTACGTGCTTTCCATGGGTGTCAACTTGTCGGCGGCTTAGTGAATTATATATATAGATTAAACCATAGAATGCAAAGCGTAATAGTAAACTAAATGTAAAAACATTGAATAACACTGAGAAAACCTTGAACGACAGAGAAAACTAACACTGCAATAGTTTGCGCTATAGCGCTACCAACCGCTGGCGAAAAACACTTTTTTTTTTTTTTTTTTGTAATGAGTTTTAAGCACAGGGAAAAAAATGAACATTTGAAAAAATCCGTAATTTAATAAACCACCAAGAAAAGTAACATTGCAGCAATGCACACTACGAACTGATCGCTGTAAACAGAAGTGAAACCAAAATCAAGCCCAGTGCATTCTTTAACTGCCTTCCTACCTTATGAGTCCAGCCCCCTCTCCCTCTCACGCTGCCTGTGTGTGTGCCTCTGTTTCTCTCTCGCGCTGTCTGTGTGTGTGCCTCTGTCTCTCTCTGGTGTTGCCTCTGTGTGAACCAAGGTTCCACTGAGGTTGACTAATGAAAAGTCAACGTGGCTCAGAGCTGCATGTGGACTGTAGCACAGACAAACAGAAATGACGGCATGTTTTCTGAGGCGTCGCGTCCGAGTTGGTGGGCATGGCTGTGCGAGTTTTCGTCGTATCCAATGGTCTTAGAGTTGGTGGGCATGGCTCCTTCCTGCGTGCTTTCATAGGTGTCTTGCCCGCTCTGACGGCGGCTTAGAGAATCTATATATGGCTCCTTCCTGCGTGCTTTCATGCATGTCATGCTTGCTCTGCGTGCTTTCATGGGTATCTTGCTTGCTCTGGCAGCGGCTTAGTGAATTATATATATAGATCTTATAAAAGCTAACAGAAATAATATTAAACTATGAAAAATAAGAATTAAAAATTAACGAAAACAATCGTAACCCAACAAATAGAAGAAAAACCCTGGCTGTAAAACAACATTGCCAAGATAAAAAGCAGACATTTTTAAAGAGGCTTTTAAGATTTCTTTCTCTTCTATGTGTCCTAATTGGCCATTTCATGTTTTATCCTTTTTTTGGTTTTGTGATGTGTTTTATTTGAATTCTACTCTGTTGTCATCTCTCTTTATCCTTCAACCCACCTTTTGAGGATGTTTATCCAGTAATGGGAGGAGACTGGCAAAAAAGTAGACCAGGTCTTTTTAGATTTGAAAATTAACGTAACATTCATGTCTTTGAGATGTGAGAGAACACTCATACAGACGATGGAAGTACAAGTGAACATCATGCACGTCTTTATAGCCTAAACAAGACAGGTTCTCATTCAAGTTTGTCTGGCCAGCAAATGTGGTGCATTGTGTGGGAGGAATCTTTGGAAACCTTTCCAAACAAATCTTAGATACTTGATCACAAAGAACACAAGACACATAGTTACCTCACATTTTTAAAATGTAGATTTTAATCATTTTTACATCGGCTATGTCAGGATCAGGTCTTTTCCATTATATGGAAAAGCCTCCTGTCTGAGTTGTTTATGCTTGCTTAAACATTTCATAATGGAAGATTGCTTTGCACACCAGAGCGTTATTAGATTTAGCTCGACTTATTTTATACAATCATTGAATGTGACACTACTTTAACCAGTTAAATGATAAATTATCATTTGTGTGGAATTATCTCTTCAAGTGTCGCTTTTCTTGTGACGCATTGTTGTAGCAGGATGCACAGGTGCAGCACAGGATCAAGTCTGCCATTCTTTCCGTGAAACAGACACAGTTGCAACTTGTCAGAGACGATTACAGGAATCCGTTTAGCTAGCTATCTGCGATTTTTTTCATTTTCTGAACGTGCTATTTTGCAAAATATGTTGTGACAGCTTTGGAAAGCTACATGCAGTAGCAAAGCTCAGTAGAAACAGCTGCAAGAATCTAAATTAAAAAAGAAAAAACAGTAGTAATCTTTCTGTGTACTGAAGCTGGTGAGACAAAGCGAAAGGAGACTTCTTGGTTAGCTGAAATCCTTTATTTAACCGTTCATTTTCTTATCCCACTATCTATTTCTCTGGATTGTTAGATGAATCCGTTTTTGTCTTAATCCATACTTAACAGCAGGGTGATCCACATGTTTTGTTTACTCAGTGTTAATTGACAAAGTTCTGAGAAATAAACCATAATTAACATTTGTTTTGAAAGATGAATGTAGTGTAAACATAATAGAGCTTGTGTAGGCAGTGGATGACATTGATGAATGTATTGTTTGACTCAGCCTCTGTGATTGTTTTAAAATTAGCTATGGAAATTGTGGATAATGACATCAATAAAACAATATTTCATAATCAGTATGATGGCAGGATATAATTAATAACCATGTACTGAGTACAGCTAAAGGACTTCTAAGTTTTCTTTCTTCAAATTAAGTTTATTATAAGTATTAGTACTTTTCTGTCATTTTGTAATGAATTGCATACATGGTCTCAAAATATGAAAGTTTAGATGTTTCAAGTGAGTTTTCTTCTCTTTCTGTTTAGAATTTCTCATTTTCACAAACATACTATGACAAAATTTCAAGTGATAGTTGCTGGGAGTTTTTCTAGGTGCCCTTTCCTTAGTCTTTCTTTTCTCATCTGTGTTGAATGTGAAGATCCAGTATGGTATTGTAGATGTCTTCTTCCTTCTTTACATTGACTCAGCTTTTTGTATTTTTTTTGATTTGCCATTCATCTTCTGAATCTGCTCAGTCTAGGACAAGCACAATGACAGCAATGCAGAACAGGGTCCAAGCCCTGTTTGAGTCACTAGGCCATCACAGTGCAAGATGTGTTCATTCCTTGTCCCTGATGTGGCTCTGGTGAACTCTGACTGCCTGCAATCCAGAAGTGAAATAAACAGATTTAGAAAATGAATGAATGCTGTTGCATTTCTTTTATAGGTAAAGGAATACTCAACCCTTGGACAGTGACAAGAAAAAGCATTTAAACCCTTTTGAATTACCTGATATTCTACATTAATTGGTCATAAAATGTGATCTGATCTTCATGTAGTCACAATTGTAGGTGAACACACATCAAAAATGCAGAGTGTGCTGTGGAAAAAGTACATGAACCCTTGGATTTAATAACCGGTCGAACATTCTTTGGCAGCAATAACCTCTGGTGGCTACAGATCAGACCTGCACAATGTTCGGGAGGAGTTTTGGCCTAGTGTTTGTTACAGAACTGCTTTAGCTTCGCTATATTTTTAGGATGTCTGGTGGGAGTGGGGGTGGCACGGTGGCGCAGTGGGTAGCGCTGCTGCCTCGCAGTTGGGAGATCTGGGGACCTGGGTTCGATTCCCGGGTCCTCCCTGCGTGGAGTTTGCATGTTCTCTCCGTGTCTGCGTGGGTTTCCTCCGGGGGCTCCGGTTTCCTCCCACAGTCCAAAGACATGCAGGTTAGGTGGATTGACGATTCTAAATTGGCCCTAGTGTGTGCTTGGTGTGTGGGTGTGTTTGTGTGTGTCCTGCGGTGGGTTGGCACCCTGCCCTGGATTGTTTCCTGCCTTGTGCCCTGTGTTGGCTGGGATTGGCTCCAGCAGACCCCCGTGACCCTGTGTTCGGATTCAGCGGGTTGGAAAATGGATGGATGGATGGTGGGAGTGGTTCTCTTGAGGTCATTTCATAGAATCTCCGATAGGTTTAAGGTGTGGGATTTGACACAGCCTCTCCATAAGACAGTTTTTTAACCTTTCTGTAATATATACTGTATTCTTTGATGTTTAGGGTCATTGTCCTGCTTCATCACCCAGCTTCGACTGATCTTCAACTTTGGGCATGCAGCAATGCTTTTTTTTTTTTTATTTGTAGATCAGCAGCTTTCTTCTTCCATGGACACCATGCCTGTTCAATATTTTGTGTGTGGTAGACTCATAAATAGAGATGTTAACCTGTTCCAAAGATTCGTTTAATGCTTTAGCGGTTACTTTAGGGTTCTTTTTTTCTTCCTCAATGAGCATTCTGCATTGTGCCTGTCAAGTCCTCTTCACTGGCGTCCATTTCTAGGGAAAAGGAGCCACATTACTAAATAATCTACAGTTCTACTGAATTTGTCTACCTGTGGACTGACAAATATATAAACTCTTTGAAATTATTTTGTAATTAATCTTTCCAGCTTTATGCAAATGCACAATTCTTGATTGTAGCTCTACTGAGGTGGGATTCACATCAGCAGATGTTTCTTGGGAATAGCAAACTAGATGGGTCAAGGTATCTTCATACCACATCTCCAATCTCATTTCATTGGTTAGACTCTGATTCTCCAGTCCCAACTATATTAAGTGAACAGGAAAACTCTGCAGCACATATTCTGCCCAGAGATAGTGGGTAACCGTGAGATGGTGGTTTAAGATGAAAAATTGTATCACTAATTTTGGACCCAGAACCGGTGCTTGGCAGCATATCTGTTGAGGATGACAGTAAGAAAGTGCTCATACTTGGTGATTATATAGAATGGGATGTTAGAATTCAAAACTTTAAGTTCAGCCATTAAAGTGATGTAAAATGCCTCCCTGGTGCCTGAGTTTGTAACACTGAGGTTAAATTGGAATCCCCAGCTCACAATGAAATGCTCAAGTATTAAAAGGGAAATTCATATCTGTGTGCACTAACATGGTTTTTGGTGATAGATTAAACTCTGAGAAATTAACATTAACGAAAATTGTTTTGAAAAATGAACATAATAGCACTCATATTGGCAGTGGATGACATTGATGAATTTGTTATTCATTGTAACTCGGCCTCTGTGATTGTTGTAATGTAAGCTATGGGATTTATTGATAATGATATCAATAAAACATTATTCTGTTATTAGTATAATTACTGATGTATAACAGCAGTATGCCTTTTAAGTTAACTTGATTTATTAAAGTGTCCACTTTATTGCATATCAGCACTTACATTATTTTAGAGCAATTTGAGGAACTTTGTCTGTGTGCACCAAAGCTAAAATAAAATGTCGGAGCTTAATTCTGTTTGGCCTTTATATAGCAGGGATGTTATCTGTGGCAGACTTCATTCACTTGCCTACTGATTAGCAAGTGGTTATGTAAATAAAAGCATAGACTTTGTAAGTAACAGATGATTTTTGGTAAGATACAGGATCTAAGCCCCCAGTTTCAGTGTGTACAGAAATGTGATGATTTTGAGGTTGAATTAATTTTTGTTGTTGTTTCGTATCGACTTGGTGGTTATGCCATCAAGGTGGCATTTTGAGCTCAGTGTTGTTTATGGTCGCTGTGTTGTTGGCAGTGCTGCTCGTTTCCAGTCACGAGATTCTTGTCAGTGCTGCATGTGACTTCAGCGACTATTTAAGTCAGGACAACTTGTGGGATAAATGCAGAAACAATTTTGCTGTGTTTGCTTATGTTTTGTTTTGATTAATTTGACTTTTTGATATACTTTATTAATCCCTGAGGGGAAGTTCTCTTTTCACATGACCTTAGGGCGCAGGGTCAGCCACTGTACGGTGTCCCTGGAGCGATTTATCAGGTTAAGGGTCTTGTTCAAGGCCCCATTGGAGTAGGATATTTTCTGGCAGTAATGGAATTTGAACCAGCAACCTTCCAGATACCAGCGCAGAGCCACCACTCCACTCTACAAGGACATTTTCTTGTTAGTTTGGCTCCTTCAGTTTGCTCTTAGCTTCTGACTATTATTTAGTCTATGCCCTTGGGCTTAATTCACTGCTAATTTGATTATTTGGCTACTATATCTTTGACTGAATTGTGACTTTGAGTTTGCCTTCTTCATCAATAATTGAAGAAATCAAAACCCCTGTTCTTTGCCTGATCCAACCCTTCTCAAATCAAGTTTTGTTCAGGCTTCAAGTCAGTCTGATCATAACAGTATGGCTGGTAACCGCTTTGAATGCAGAAAAAACAGAAGTGGTGGGGATGATAAAGATAGCACTGATGTCCTGTCACTTTTTAATTCAATAGGCTGAAACTGTAGTATTTCTGAATTAGTACATTGTCAGGAAGTTATCTTTGACGCTAGCTTTTGCTTAAACATACATATTATCACTTTATCTGAAACCCACTTTTCCAGCTTAAGGAGATTAAGACTAAATATGGAGGATACTGTAGGTTATTCATTTTGAAGTTATGATTATGAATTGTTACTGACACTTTTCTGTTCTGTTTCTCCGTCTCCTTTTTTTTTGGTACTTGGTGCTACAACTGAATTGCTAAAAAGCTATTCCTTGACATGGGATGTAATACCAGAGATACACGGAGCCTTCAAGTCCTAGGGTGAAAAGACTGCCTAGGAGGTTCTTATGATATTGTAGAATGTATGGATAGTAGAGAGCAGAAAAGAGAAAAGCAACAGAACCACTTGACACCCTGTGTTACTTTGAAACAAGTTGCCCTGTTGCTAAGCTATAGGCCACCTGGCAGCCCTCCCTCAATCATCATCTAATATATCCTATGGGCTGAAGTGCACAAACTTTGGTAGAACATGATCATCTGGTAGCACATGCGTTTCCTATCCTATCTGTCTCCAGACCATGGTTGCAATGACTAGAGGAGACGTTCGTCCTTCGTGAGTTTAGTTTTGCTTGGTTTCAGGGCCGTAATGTTCTTCTCTGGAGCAAAACCTGTTTCTGCAGTTCCCTTGTTGCAATTTAACTCAAGAAGTGACACACAAAGCTGCAATGTTCAAGCACCGCTACCTTTATTATAATAAGATGTGCTTTAGAACAGCGCAGAAAACTCAAAAAATGTGAATGTGTAAGCTAACTAACAAAGTAAATGAACATGGGACCCCTTCGTAACACCTACTCAACTTCCATTAACATTACCACTTTCAGAAAGAACATTAAGTTCACTTATGGTGGATTCAGAGAGTATCCAGACCCCTTCACTGTCTACACATTTTACTGTGTTGTAGGTTTAAATTAAAATGGATGGATTTGTCATTTTTGCCCATCAGTCTATCCTCAATAACCCATAATGCTAAAGTGAAAACATGTTTTCAGAAAGATTTATAAATTTATTTAAAATGAAAAACTGAAATCTCTCATTTATATAAGTTCTATTGCCTTAAATTGCATGGAAAGCGTCTGTAAACTCTGCAGGCGTCCTATAGGGTTTAAGTCTTAGCTTTGGCAGGGCCACTCAAAAACAGTCAGAGAAGCCACTCCAGTATTGTCTTTCCTGTTTGCTTCTGGACGTTGTCCTGCTGAAAGGTGAACCACTGCACCAACCTATAATATGGAACAGGTTTTCTTCAAGGACCTCTCTGTATTTGGCTGTACTCGTCCTTAACTTAATTCTGACCAGTCTCCATGTCATTGAGAAGCACCCCACAGCAGGATGCTGCCACTGCCATGCTTCACCATAGGGATGGTAGGTGATGAACAGTGCCTGGTCTTCGCCAGACATAATGCTTGGAGTTCCGTCCAAATGGTTCAATGTTTTTCTCATCAGACCAGAAAATTTTTTTCATGTTCTGTGTCCTTTTAAACTGTGCCGTGCCTTTCATCTATCCACTCTTCCATAAACACCTGATTGATGGATTGCTGTTGAGATGGTCCTCCTTCCGACAGGTTCTTCCATCTCATTAGAAGACTTCAGAAGCTCTGCTAAAGTGACCATTGGGTTTTTAATCAAAGTTTCACAATTCCAAACCTTTTCACAATCTATTGGGGCCATTTTGTTTCTAGGAACATTTAAAGCTTTAGAAATGGTTTTATACCCCAGCACTGATCAATGCTTCTCTGTAGTGTGATTGTGGAAGTCTACAGAGAGTTCCTGGATCTAATGGTTTGGTTTTTGTTCTTACGCGCAGTGTGAATTGTGGGACCTTTATATACCTTTAATGGTGGGTGCTTTTCTAAATAATGTCCAGTCAATCAAGTTTGCCACAGGTGTACTCCTATCAAATTCTAGATACATCTCAAGGAGAATTAAAGCAAGGGGCATGCATCTCACCACAATTTGGAGTACTACAGTACAATAAAGGGTCTGACTGGTTTTATAAATGAGAGATTTCAGTTTTTGATTTTCAATAAATTTGCCAACCGTCCAGAAAATATCCATCCATCCATCCATCCATTCTCCAACCCACTATATCCGAACTACAGGGTCACGGAGGTCTGCTGGATCCAATCCCAGCCAACAAAGGGCGCAAGGCAGGGAACAAATCCCGGATAGGGCGCCAGCCCACCACAGGACACACACACACACAAGGGACAATTTAGAAATGCCAATGCACCTAACCTGCATGTCTTTGGACTGTGGGAGGAAACCCATGCAGACACGGGGAGAACATGCAAACTCCACGCAGGGAGGACCCGGGAAGTGATCCTGGGTCTCCTAATTGCGAGGCAGCAGCGCTACCACTGCCCCACCTTGCCGCCCTCCAGAAAATATGTCTTCAGTAATTTATTATGAGTTATTGAGTGTAGATTGATGGACAAAAATAACATACTGTATTTATTCATTAAAAATGAAATCTACAATACAAGAAAGTGTGCAGAAAGTGAAGGGCCTGAATACTTTATGAATCTGTTGTGTATATACTTCCATTGTAAGTCAGTAACACATGATGTCGCAGTCCCTTTGATTTGTCAATCCATAAGTCTCCTGGTTAATGCAGAGGTGGCACCAGGCCCCACAACAGAATACTGAGATGACAAACTGCAAGGTAAAAGCATCAGTAACAACTGGAAGTGATTGACAGACTTTTATTTCTGAACAGTACCCAACATACAGCACCTATAGCCTAATTAGCAGCCCTAGTAAAGGTAGGGTAGACCAAGGCAGAAAATCTTTAGCCTGCATTGAAGCGCTGCAATTAATGGGGCATGTCTGAAATTGGCATTCAGATGATTAGTGTAACGGAAGGCTTGATCTGCACAGTAGTTAAATAATTTTATCTTTGAACATTTTAGAACATGGGTATCTTTCAATTGTATTTTATCTTGTGGAATGTGTGTGTACTGCCTGAACAAGATAAAAACATTTTTGGAAAGGGCAGGAAGAGAAAACATATTCGGAGACATGCAAAGCTTGTCAACCAGAATTCAATCCTATCTTTCATCAAAACAAAAACCGCAAAACCAAAATCGCAGGCAAAAGTCGCAAAGAAAGCAGTCTTTTTAAGACAGAAATTTCAAAGAAATGCTTGCCAAAGAGTCCAGATGTTTTTATCTAATCTCAGGTAATTAAAATAAACATAGCAATCTTTAAATACTCATGTCGAAGATGTCATCTTTGCGCCATCCCTATGAATTGTGGGAAAATATACCCTGGGTAACGAACTATGTAAAATCCACAAAGTACCACTGCGCGTGGTCCATACAAAATGGCGTTAAACAATAAAAATAATTACTTTCTATAAAGCCTTTGGGTAAAAAACAAACTGCAAAAATTGATTCCAAGGGTCTGAAAGTCGCTGCAAAGACAACACTGTAGATCATGATCGCTTAAGAAAAGTACATGAAAAGCGAACGATTTCCAGTCATAATAGTATGTATTAATAAGAATTGGTTTTACACTGTACTGGAGGTTAATGTAGATGCTTAAGAACAAGAGGGATGCAGTCACACTGTAATGATCCTTACAGCAGTATTTTAATTGAACTCCATGCTGGACTGACGCAGCCACCAGTTGTAAAAGAAACCAATAGGTGAATGAGGTTTTCTGTGCCTTGCAAAATGAAAACCTCCTTTCATTTTAGATTATCTCTTAGCTGGAAATATCAAGTTTTTGACAGTAATTTAAGGTGAGTCAAAACATGTGGTTTTTTTTTTGAGTTTGTGTCATGTGATTTACTTGTGAGGCCCTCATGGACAAATTTTCTTTGCAAGCTGCTAGTCCAGGTGAGAGCATTAAGACTGGTACATGAGATGGGATTTCTACTACAGGCTCACCCTTGACCACAGTTGCATTTTTAGTTAGGTATCAAATGGTGTGCTTCCTTCTATTTACAAAGGACAGTAACATTTTGATGTGTAATCTTCCGTGGTGAGCAGATGGGAAGCCACATGTTATCTGTGTTTGAGTATGAAAGTATCACCATATTTTATATCAATGTAGTTGTGTTAGAGGTGTACTTTAAACACCTCACCTCCTATACTTGTTGCCATTGCTCTGGCACCTCAAATAACAAAGGGCAAGGCCTCCAAAATAGCCCACAAAAGAAATCACACCCCAAGGGGAGCCTGACCCCAGGAAAACGGGAGGCTTAAGGCCTGACTAGGCCTCTGAAGGGAGGTCAGGCTTTTAAAATTCAAAACAACAGCAAAAAAGAGTCTGAAAGGCTTGGAGTCCGTCTTATCAGTAGGAGAATGGTGAAAACTCTGGCTGGAGTAGGGGCAAGTCCACAAATAATTTTTTAAAAGAGGAGGTTTCTACACAAAAGAAAAGCAAAAGAAGTTGCCAAAGGAAAAAGTATTCCAAAAAAACACAATCTGAAAGAGAATCCAAATATCAAATAGTCAATAATCAGAATAAAAAATGAGTAAAATACTAACAATAATCACTAAACATCAGAGCACATTCAAATGAACTGGACTGGACATCAGTTCTCAGCTTGACTTTATAGGGCTGGGGGCCATCCCTTAATTGTGACCCTCCTTTTGGGGATCCACCCACAAAGTGCAAGCAACACAATAGAACTGCAAGACACACATATATACTAAATAGAATAAAAATAATAATTAAGCAGAACTTAAATATGATTCAGGGGAAGAACCCTGGCATGACCATAACAATAGTCTAAACAACCACGAAGCAGACTACAAAGCCAAAGCTTTATTCTGCTTGGTGCTCTGTGTATTTATTATTTATCTTGTTGGTCACAGTCCAGTGTGCAGGGGGTGCAGATACTACAAGTGCCCTCTCTTATAATCCACCTTGGTTGTGTAATAAGAGTATAAATAGTAGGCAGCCAAAGATCTAGTGTGTTCTGTTTGTCTGTATTTTATAAATGATTTTTATAATGATCCCTCACACTGGCATATATTCAGGTAGTGTGTAACACAGGCTTGCTCATTATCACACAGGCAGCGGTGGGCCTGGACTAATAAGATCTGGTTGGATGTTGAAGGGTGCAGTCGAGCTTTGCAAACTCTTGTATTTAAAGGAAATTCCATCTTCATGAATCCGCTCCCCGTCATTAAGAGTTGGACATGACTTTCTGATAACTGAGAAACAAACATGGCTTTGAGGTGCCATTTTTCTTCTTAGTGGTTAAAACATTTTGCCATGTGGCGTTGTTGATTCTCCTCAACACAGAGACTTTTTATTATTTTGGTGTTTTAATTTATTCCTGGTCTTTGGACACCGTTTATCACAGATTTTTCTCTTCTTAATTTGGTTTTTGAATACAAGGATTCTGTTTATTATGTTGGTTTTTGGGTTTTGACCCTTCTGCAAGATTTGTGTGGTTTTGTTTACTGGTGCTCACTGCCATTTGTTGATGGGTATCCCTGGTAGGTAACACAATAAAAGGTCATCTTTTAGGTAACAGATTGTACATAGCAACCGTTAAATTTTGCAGTGTGTTTTTAATACATTTTCTTTATACTTTGGTAACAAATTTTGGTTCTCCTGTTGACTTGATTTTTGATCTCCCAGATCTTTGCTTGCCACCTGAATTTGAAAGTATGCGCACAGCATAAAAACAAGAAAATGTATATGGCAAAAAAAAAAAAAAAAAAAAAACAGATTTATAAAACCAGGCATATGCACATTTCTATGCGATTTACCTTTTACCCAAACAAAACGGTCAAAATGTGCATGTGCAAGCTTTATAAATTAGACCCCAGATCTTTAGGGATGCGGGTCCTGGAATGACCAAACATTTCCTTTGGATTCTTGGTCTTTATAGTAGCCTCCTGAAAGAGGTTGAGCCTTGACGGACGAAGTGGAAGCGTATTCAGTCGTCTTCCAGTCAGCATCCCTCTAAACTGCAGACGATAAGGTAGATGATATTAGCAAGAGCGCCCTCTCTCATATTGGGTTCAGATGCTTACCTTTGTGTCCTTTAAGTGCTTGGGCATGACATTGCATAGCCCAAAAACAATTCTGTTATGTTCACTAGCAACTCCATATTCTTGGTGTAGGCCTGAGTGGGCTCTGTGATGGTCTGGTTTTATTTCAAGGATTAGTTCCTGCTTTGTGTTCAATGTACTTAACCTGTTTAGTACATTTAATACATGGACAGAATTATTTTATGTAGCAATTGTCAATTTTTTTTAAAATAAAATGTAACTATAATTGACAGAACCTGTCAGAAAAATGTTAAGATTTTGATGTAGTCATGACCTGAAGTGTCCTTTTGCTTGTATTAGGGGGTAGAATGAGCGAAATGATGAAAACTGTGGTTTGTAAGTGTATTCTTTCATTTTCAAATGTTGTTCTGATATCTTCTGGTTGGGGGCAGGGGGGTCTTTATACAGCAGCACATTATTCACAGGTTTTCTTGGCCACCAGTGTGCATGGAATAGCCTTGCCATTCAGCTTTCTGGAGTTCTTTGACTCCATAGCAGACAGGCCTGCCATTTTCTTTAGGCCTGTGGTGTTAGTCCTTTCTAAATGCCATGTGGTGTTTTTTTACCCAATGGTGTCCTTTACAGGTGAGGTGTTTTGCAATTTTGGATGAATTGCATTTGAACATTTCTAAGGCTCCATGTATAACTTGCACATTGCACATTGGTATTCTTAATCCTCTTAGTTGCCTTCTAAAACATGTCAAAAATGGGTAAAAGAGTAAAAAAAAAAAAAAAGAAATCTAACAATCCATCGATCCATTTCTGAACTGGCTTGTTCTGGTTAATGAGAGAGGTGGCATATTTCAGTGGCCACACACACACGCACACACACTGTGATAAACGGCTAATCAACATAATACATATGTCACTGGGATGTTGGAGGAAACTAGAGAAAAAAAAACACTTGGACTCCAGGAAAAGCAAACTCCTCACAGGCTGCCATTTTGTAAATTTGGAACCCAAAACAGTAACCACATCTTCATCCACCAGTGCAAAGTCATCATCATTAACTGTTGGAGAGTCATGATGGTGTGCATGAATATGGCTGCTCAGCTTTAGTATACTTTACCCCTCATTACCCCCTTCATTCTCGGCTCACACCAAATACATTCCCATTCTGCAGTTCTTTTCTTAATATTTAATTCTAGATGCCTCCTCCTCTTCGCAAATAACACATTTGGCTTGCAGAAACATTTAATTCACCAAGATCATCTAGAGGTTAGCAATATTTCAGATACCAGACCTTCTCGTTTTGAAATCTTACATTGAAAATCTATAAAAGGAACCTATTTGAGGATTAAATACCAACATGCAGACTAATTTCTCCAGCCTCTGAGTATGAATAAGACAGATGGATAAACAGACCTTGACAGCACCTTTCTAGACACTCCAATTATGTTATACAGACAGTAGGGGAGCCAGTTCAACCACCACCGATGTGTAGCATCTATCTGGCTGATGCGACGGCAGCCATTATTGCACCAGTACGCTGTTAGGTGGTAAAGGGGTGAGGGAGAGAATTAGCCAATTAGAGGCAGGGTATGATTAGAGGGTCTGAACCACCAGACTCTAGTGGGAAATTTAGGTAGGACATGAGGGTATACCCTACTCATTGCAAAGGATGCTCATGAATTTTATTATATGGCCACAGAGAGTCAGGGCCATGGTTTTCCGCCTCTTTTTCAAAGGATGCCACTAGTGTCCCCATCACTGCACTGTAGCATTGGGATCCACACACAGAGCACAATATATGTGCCGCCTGCTGGCCTCACCAACACTTCTTCAAGCAGCAACCCAAGCTTTTCCTAGTTGGCCTCCCATCCCAGTACTGACCTGGCTCAAATATGCTTAGCGTCCGGTGGATTCTTGTTTTGAAGTGCAGGTGCTATGGCTGCTAATATTATTATAATGTTATATACTATTATTATAGCCTTTCTAGCTAATATTCAGAAGGAAACAGGACTGCTGACCAAAAAACACACCATATGTATTGTATAGAAGCACTGAAAGGAGAACTCATAACCTTTCAAATATAAGAAGGCGTGAAATAAAATGACCCAACTGGCTTTCTTAGTCACTTGTTGTCTGCATGGTTTCCTTTGCTTAACCTGGAGAAAACTGAAGTAATGAGTGCTCATGGCAGTTTTTCTCCAGGCATCTCTTTAATTGTGAAGTTTCTTTGCTTCAGCGACAGATTACATGTCCTGAGGGCAACTCTCTCTGTTCTTCAAACCCAGCATAATTGCTGTAAGCTGCTCTTCTGTCCAGACGTATATACCGTAATAGCTTAAAAGAGGAAAGCCGTGAACCTGGCAATTAAAAAGGGCAAGCAGCAAGCTTACAAAGTTCACATATTTTTTCAGCTACCATAGCTGCTGCTTTACAACTCACAAAGAACTGCCCTGCAGCTGCCCCAGGGTGGTTCATCACTCTGTTACTGAAACAGAACTACTGTAACACGCACTGAGTAATTTACATAATCTTTCATTAGTATTATTATTAAGCACATTTTAAAACAGTGTTATTAGGCTATTTCCTTTTATATTCATATTCTGAGTAGATATTATGTTGCAGGAAGGTATCTGTTACGTTCAGTTTGGGAAAAGGGAGGACATCTGAGTAGGAAGAATGCTCCCATCACTGACAGTGACGCTGTGTTGTCAGGTGCGGAGGTACTTTTGCGTTATCTCATTGAGCTCGGCTTTCTTCAGTTCAGTGGTTCATAATGTTGATGTCTTCTCTTAGAGACTGAGAAGAAGGGAAAAGTTTTAGGGGTTGGAGTAGCGAGAGGCATTTAGTGGATATATGGGATTGGGCATGGAAACATTGAATTTACAAAGTAAGTGATATTCCAGGAGTTTGGTGTTTAATTTTGTAAGACATCTCACAGTCTGAACACCGATATGTAGGCAGTGCTTCGTTGACCTGATACCTAGGCACAATGCTGAATTGTTTCTAAGTTAGGAAAGTCAGTAATGCAACAAGATGTACTGGTAGGCGATACAGAAGTTGGTACATTGTTTTCCACTTCGATCAAGTCCTGCGTGTCAATTACAACTGAAATTCCTTGATGTGGGTGGAGATGTTTCAGGCACAGGGAGATGTGATTTTCTGTTAGCTGGAACTAAAGGTTGTACATTTTGTGTTTATTTGTACTAAGGATCCCACCCATTTCCGGATCTCACTCCACCGTGAAATAAATAAGCATGCTGCTTCAGTTCACAGGCTGCAACATTAAGGTGGCCCAAAAAAAGTTCAAGTTCTCCACAAAGCTAGTTTTATTCTTGATCATATTTATAGCAAACACAACATTTTAATGAAAAAAGCTACTCATGTCATTTGAAATGAACAGTAGACAACTGTTGCACACTTGCTGGTCAATAACAACACTAGCATTCTCTTTGATGAAGTGGGAAGATTCTTACAATGCTATTGTACTTTTTGATGTGACTTATTGCTCTTTCAGCTGCATTGTTGACTACCATCATGTGTGACGACCGTTCACAAAATTTGTTGAAGATCGGATTGTCTGCCCAATGTCCTGTTGTTCTTTTGAGAAGCGACTCAGACCTTTCTTTGCCTTTTTAAAATAAGGACATCAAAGAAGGATGTTACTCATTCTTTTACTAGGACGTCCGCTGTTAAGATTCATTGGTCAGCTCTAGTTGTCGAAGAATGTCTGGTACCGGTGGCTGCTACAGGCTTTGCACCATCTTTTCCTTTGTTTCTGCTGACACTCTGTCGTCAAAAAGGAATGTTCTTGAATGTTTTTGAAACTCCTACTTAATAGTAGATTGTTCTCGGTTTCATTTTTTTTTTGTTTTGTTTTCTAATCACTTAGCCAGTTCAGAACTCTGTGTAAGAGTATGTTTGTAGTAACAATTGTGGCCTGCTGATGGCACGACACAGACAGACTCAGGACACAAGTTCAGCACACACGCTTTTATTTTTCTTTTTCCACGTGGGAAATGCCTTCCCGTTTCCCACCTGTACAGCACGGTGAAACACCACAAAAGTACTGCACAAAGTACTCTTCTCTTCTCTCCTTTTTCTTTTCTTCTTTCTTTTTCTCCACCTTAACTCCTCCTGGAAAACTTTGTCCTCCATTTCCTGACTCCCGGTTCCTAGAGTAGTGGCAGCTGCCTCCTTTTATAGGGCACCCAGAATTGTTCCAGGTGTCCAGTGATCATCTTCTGAAAGAAGTGCAGCATCAAAGGGCTCAGACATTCCAGGAGTGGGAGTCCGAGGCACCGCTGCAACCCAGAGGGGCTGACCTGTAGCATTCCAGGGAAGGTAATGCCTTGAATATGCTCTCTTCCCCAGTCCTTCCACTATATAGGCATCCCGGCCCGGGCAAGGGCCCCGGCTGTATGCCACACAATACAAATTATGTTTCATAATCAGGCTGGAACTTCACAGGTAAGGAAGCTACCTCTAATGGACAAAAATAAGCCTTGTGGAGAAATGATTCTACAAACGACAACTCTTTGCCTCGGTTTGTGGACCATCCTACTACAACATACGGTACTTTTTGAGAATGGATGCAAATACCATTATAAAACAATGGTTGGATTGCTTACCAGTAAAATACGCAGCCAGACTGTTTGTGTAAAAACTACAGTGGTGCCTTGGTTTGTGAGCATAATTTGTTCTGGAAATGTGCTTGTAATCCAAAGCACTCGTATATCAAAGCGAATTTCCCTATAAGAAATAATGGAAACTCAGATGATTCATTCCACAACACAAAAATATTCATATAAAAATGATTTATACAAAATCTAAAGTAAAAATACATAAAACAAATTAACCTGCACTTTGCTACCTTTGAAAAGAATCGTGGCTGGTGTGACAGAGACGAGAGAGAGGAGAGGAGGAGGACGACGATTATTGTGTAGGACGACTTTCACTCTAACCGAATCCCTGCTATCTGTTGGCTCACTGGAATCTTTTTCTTTTTTTGCAACTTTAACAAGGAACCTATCCAATGACAGTTGCTTTTGAGGATTTCACGGAAATGTGACATCACATTGTCGTTAAACAGATCATCACTCGCACACAAAATAAAAAAAAGATACTTTACGCACACACATGTGCTCACAATGCTTTAGTAAATGGTATACGCTTGTATGGATGTTGACTATATGAGTGAGGCACGCTGCCTGAGACTGAGCATGGAAGACAATTACCCACAATCCTGCAGCGAGAAAGAGAGAGAACAACCATTGGCTCAGTTGTGATCACGTGACGCTTGGCAGATCGAGCGTACTACTCATATTGCATGACCTCGCTAGTTTATCAAGTTAAAATTTATTACAAATTTTTGCTCGTCTTGCAAAACACTCGCAGACCAACCTTGCAATCCAAGGTTTTACTGTACTTGTAGGCAAACTCTTCAAGGTCCTTGATTTAAAATAATCAGTGGCTATAAAAAGTTGGAAGTTTAAACTTTTTATAATTATAAAACATTGAATCACAGTGTTTGTAATTTGGGTTTTTGATATCTTTAATGTCAAAGTGTATACAAATCTTTACAAAGTGTTCCAAATTTATTGCGAATGTAAATCACAAAATGACTGATTGCATAATTATCAAGTTAGCAATTTAGTAGATGCCCCTTTGACAACCTTGAGTCTGTGCCCAGAGGTCTGCCATCTTTGCACAACTGCCCATTCCCCCCGCCTTCTCCTTAACAAATCTGTCCAGGCTCTGTCCATCTGCATAGCAACTGTGATCTGCACTCTGACTCGGCCACGCCAGGACATTGACATTGTTGGTTTTAAGTGATTAACTTTGTAGCTTTGGCTTTATGCTAAAGGTTGTTGGCTTGGAAAAACAATTTTCCCATTATGCGCAGGTTGTTTGCAGACTGCATCAGGTTTTCCTTCAAGTTTTCCTTCTTTATTCATTTTATCCTCTACCCAAGCCTTCCAGAGCCTTCTGCAGAACAGCATCCCCACAGCATGATGCTGCCACCACCATGCTTCAATCACGTTTAGTGTGATGGGCAGAAGGTCCAATCCTGGTCTCATCTGATGATAGAACCTTCCTCCAACTGACTTCACAGACTCCTATGTGCCTTCTGGCAAACTGTAACTGAGATGTCATTTGTGTTTTGAAGCACCTGGTCAACAGCCATTGCAGCTTGTAACTCATTCAGAGGTCTCATAGATCTCTTAATGGCCTTCTTCAGTAGTTTCCTCCTCCTTCTACAGTGAGCTACCTACAGATGCATTTTTACTGCATGTGGATAGAAGCCCCTTGACTACAGACAGGTGATCTCCATTGAACTAAGTCTGCTCCTAAAACAAAGTGGCTGCACCAGTGATTATTCTGTGTGTCATACACTTATGCAGTTGATTTTGTATTTTATATTTATAATTAATTTAGCTCATTTTACAGAGATCTGTTTTCACTTTGACAGTAAAGAGTAAATATTCTGTGGATTTGTGTCAAAAAGGCCAAATGTAAATCCTCTGTGAATGAATATTGTACAATGATAAAATGTGAAACCTTCCAAGAGGGTGTCTTACCCGTCATCAATCTATTTTTAACAGAGATACTGTAAGTCACACTGTAAAAAAAACAAAAAAAAAAACTTGGTGCTTTTTTGACTGATGATAATTGGTTTCCTTTTGCCTCTTATTTGATCACAGATTCCGGTTCAAAACTCCGCATCCTTCTGTATCAGCCCCTTGCGGTCAAGTGACATCTGAATGCTGTGTTCCTCAATAATCAGCATTACTGCAAAAAGCTCAGAGCTGAGCTGGAGGAGTTTTTATCTTTTAATGGAGGTAGCGTCTTGGATTCCGGTGTGCTCTGGGAGGTGATTAAGGGCTTCGCAGACATTTTTTAATTTCATTTGCTTCACAGTTATCACAAGCCAAATGTAATAAAAAATGAACTGGATTTAAAGTAGGCATTGCTCTAAGAAAGTGCAGCCCCGGGTTGACATCCAGATTGTCATTTCAGACGCAAATGGCAGCCATAATGACAGAGCTAAACTCTTTATTGCTTAGACATGCACTTTATGCATCAAGTGCATCATGAACTAAATTCCTTGCTCAGCGAGTGAATTGAAATTAAGTTATTTGCTACGATTCCTGTTTTAAAACCCAACTGAGGGAATATAACTAAACACTTGGAGGTTAATAAATAATGAATTTAGATTATTTTTCTAATTTATTTTCAGAGCAATCTTCCATTTGCTCTAGCTCTTTAAATGCTTTCCTGGAAAAACTAAAACTGCTCTGCCTGCCGGAGGAAGATAAAGCTTTGGTGGAAGTCCTTATTACATTGTTAGAGACAAATAAGGCTCTTGAGGACATGGAACTGTCTGGAAACTGGAAAAGCGCCCAAGCTCAGTAGCTTGCCAGCTGAGTTCTACCTACGTTTTTTGGATTAACTTCTCTCCACTTTTTAAAACAGTTTAAATCTTCCATTTATAATTATTATCTAAAATAATAATATAATCCAAAAAATTATTCCAGTAATTAAACTTTTACTCAAACAAAACAAGTATGCTGAAGTTGAATCATTATTTTTGATGTGCAACTATTTGGTAAAATTCGAAAGACTGGCTTCGTGCAAACTGACTTTTCATCTTCCCATGTCAGGCAGTTGATTCGTTTTATTGATGCAGTTCCCTGTTTCCCTGCATCATTTGCTTAAATGACTTCAAGGATACATTCAGGATTTATCACACAAGCCACATTTTCTGTGTTGCTTCAAAGTGGGTATATTGTTTTAAGGTCTTCATACTTGTCAAGGTACTGCATTTTAAACCAGGAAAATGCTTCACTTAAGAACACATTCTGCTGTGTCTACCATGTCTGTGGAAAAATAACCTTGACTTAAAAAATGTCAGATTTATTCTTTGGCTCTAAAGTCATTACCATAGCTCATAGTATATACTCACTGAACAAATTCCTAAGAACACTACACTAATACTGAGTAGATCCTCCTTTTCTCTCAAAACAGCCCCAGTTCCTTAAGGGTGAGAAACATTCCTTAGAGGTTCTGGTCCATGCTGCCATGATAGCATCACAAAATTTCATGAGAATTGTCAGCTGCACATTCATGCTTTGAATCTGCCATTCTACCACATCTCAAAGGTGTTCTATTGGGTTCAGACATAGAGACTGGAAGAGCCACTGAAGAGCGCTGAACTCATTGTCATGTTCAAGAAACCAGTTTGAGATGACTTTTGTTTTGAGACATGGTGTGTTATCATGCTGGAGTAGCCATTTGAAAATGGGTAAATTGTAACCACGAACGGATACACATACTCACATAGACCATGGCATTGAAGTGATGATTGATTGGTCTTAACTGGCCCAGAATGTGCCAAGAAGACATTCCCAGCACCACCACCATCCTAGATCGTTGACACAAGTCAAGTTGGCTGCATGGATACATGCTGTTGGTGCTAAATTCTGACCGTGCCATTTGTGTGCCTCAACAGAAATTGAGATTCATGAGACCAGGCTATGTTTTCCCAGCCTTCAATTGTCCAGTGTTGGTGAGTCTATGCCCACTGCATCCTCCAATGACAGAAATGGAATCTGATGTGATCGTCTGCTGATGGAGCCCATCTGCCTCCAGGTTTGACATGTTCTTCATTCTGAGATGCTTTTCCACTCCCCACAGTTGTACAGAGTGGTTATCTGAGTTACTGTAACCTTTCTGTCAGCTTGAACCAGTCTGGCATTCTCCTCTGGCCTCTCTCATCAACAAGGCATTTCTGTCCACAGAACAGCCGCTCACTGGATGTTTAAGCTGCTACCACCACTAATTTGGACATAATTTCACGGATCGGCAAACAGACTTTCCACTAATGTTTTGATGCCATTGGTACAGCATCACCTGTTGATGTGAACTCGTAAACACTAGCAAGTCATTCCTACTTGTTTTTTCTGCATTTAGTATTACAACCTGTTCACATTTAGTCCCAGCCATGGCTTCAGTGCATAAAGAAAGTGCTTCTCACGGTGTAAAGCGCAAACCATTTCCATGAGAAATAAAGCTGAACTACTAAAGACACTTGACAGCGGTGTGTGCAGGCGCACTGTGAAGGTGTAAAATGTGACACTTCTCAGGACTTTTTTTTTTTTTTGGAATGCTTTTTTGCAGAAACCACAACCATTTAGTGTCAGGTCAGGTTAGGTTGGGGAACATGCACTGGTAAAGCACATTGCCGCACCAACCACACAACGAAACAACTCAGTATCCTGGTTGGCAACCCCCCATGTAGACACATGGACCAGTCTCGCTCTTCGGAAATGACCATCTATCTGCCGGAGCCAGCTGTTACGTGGGCGTCCACTTGGCCTGGTTCAGCCGCTCGGTCCTCAACAGTGAGGATCCTGCGAACGGATCACCCACAGGGAATCACGCCACATGATCGTAGCACCGTAGCTGATGCTCCTTCACGAAGCCAATAATGTGCCTCATTCGGGACTCCGTGAGCAACCGCTCATTCCACACAAAGTCAAGCCAGCGGTACCCAAGGATTCTCCGCCGAGACACAGTACCAAAGGAGTGTAGTCTTCGTCTCAGGTCACTGGATAGCGTCCATGTCTTGCAACCATATAGTGTAATGTTTCTTATTAACAGACCAGTCTTTATTACTCTTTATTTTTTATTAACTCTTAACTGTTTATTAGCAAGTCTGTTAATGTCGAAACACTTGATCATCACTGTCTTGATGTTCAATATGACCTGACAAGCTTTTTTTTGGCTTGTTGAAAAATATCGGCGAAGTCACACATACTGTTGTTGGAAATACGTGTCTCGACCAACTCTGTATAATGCCAGTTGATCAGAGCCTCCATTTACTCCGCAAAGATCACAGCATTGTCAGCAAAGTCAAGATCCGTGAATTTTTCTTCACCAACAGATGCCCCACACCCGCTGGACCCCACGACCTTGCCCAACACCCAGTCCAAACCAGCATTGAACAGAGTAGGAGCAAGAACACACCCCTGACGAACCCCAAAATCAACTGGGAAAAACGCAGAGGTCCTGCCTCCACTCTGCACAGCACTCACAGTACCAGTGTACAGGCAGGACATGATATCCAGCAACCTCGAGGGGATCCTGTGAACCCTCCGGATGTCCCACAGGGCAGCTCGATCAACTGAGTCGAACGCTTTACGAAAATCAACAAAGGCTGCAAAGAAACTCTGCTGATTTTCGCGTTTGCGCTCCATGAGAACCCTCCGTGCCAGGATGCGGTCGATGGTAGACTTCTTAGGCGTAAAACCAGACTGTTCCGGTTGCTGGTAGGTGAGCAAGTGATCACGGATCCTATTGAGGACGACCCTAGCAAGGACCTTACCCGGCACTGACAGCAGTGTTATCACCTTTAGTTGCTGCAATCCAGGCGATCACCCTTCCCTTTCCAGATAGGGACAACAAGTCCCATTTTCCAGTCAGTTGGGATGATGCCAGTCTCCTAAATGGAAGCAAAGATTGCTTGCAATGCCAGGACGACAGCCTTGTCACCAGCCTGGAGAAGTTCACCCCGGATACCACAGATCCCTGCAGCCTTTCCTCCCCTCATCTGGTTCACCACCTGTGCAATCTCAGTGAGACTGGGTGGTTCACAGCTAATTGGAGGATCACCCTCAAAAACCGTGGGCCCAGAGATATCCAGCATCCTAGCCGGAGGATCAGCTTTGAACAACTGCTCAAAGTAGCCATCCCAGCGGGTCACAACTGCAGTGTCATCTGTAAGAATCATTTCATCAGCCGCCCTGACTGTGACTCTCCGAGGAACAGATTCAGATGTGCTTAATGCTTCAATTCCTCTTTAAGCAGGACATGGGTCGCTAGACCACAGATGGTGTGTCACTTGCTCACAGATTCCTCTAACAAACGCCTTTTTATCTGCCCTCAGAGCCCTCACAGCTATCCTTCTCAGTTCCTGGTGCAGACCAGAGTTGCTATTGAGCTGTGCGCTGCGACTCTTCTCAATGATGTCCAGGGTGCCCTGCGAGATGAAACACCTCCTTCTGGAAACACCGGTAACACCAACAGGTTGTTGACACACAAAAAAAGCACTGGTATATTGGAGTTCAATACGGAACTGATTCACAGGTAGAAAATGGTGATTTTTAAAGGTAGGGCAGAGTGACGTCATCGGGGCGGGAACCAGAAGTGGCCTCATCAGGGACCAGAACTGGAAGTAACATCATTGGGCACAGAAATCAGAAGTGACGTCATCAGGGCCAGGTGGAATTTCCCGAGAATTGTCTGCAGGAGAAGAAGAGAAAGGTGTGGAAGTTAACCCCAACATAGACGGGCAGACCCCACAAGTCCAAGCACACTCGGATTTTATTTTTCTTTTTGCCTTTATACAGCACAAAAGGCCCACAAGTTATTGTTTAGTTCTTTCTTTCTTTTTCTTTTTCCACTGTTCTCTCTGCCTTTTTCTACTGCCTCCACTCCTCTCCTACTAGCTTTGTCCTCCTCCCGACTCAAGCTCTTCTGTGAACCGTCACTATTCCTCAAGGTGAGTCGCTTGTTAGTGGTTTTGTGTGCGTGCAGTGGTGTGTGTGCATCTTGTTTTGCTGCATCGGGTTAAATACAAGACATTTTTTTACATGGGTCCCCTGCCAGTTAACGGCCAGGAAGTCCCATCTGGGATGCCACTTGTGGAATATAACCTGAACAGACAGACACAGAGCCACAAGTTCTTAAGCAACACACTCTTTAAAGTTTCCTCTACAGCACAGTGCACAATCAACCACTGTTACTGCTCAGTCCTTATTCTTCTCTCTTTCTGTTTGTCCTGTCGCCTCTACTCCACTCCCACAAGCTTTGTCCAGCTCCTCCTGACTCTGGCTCTTTGAACCAAGTGAGGCAACCTCTTTTATAGTGCACTCGGAAGTATCCCAGGTGCTCTGATCTCCATCTGGCAGCACTCCTGAGTGTGGCGGAAGTGCTGCATAGGCACCTGGATCCTTTTTTGGCAGCACTTCTAGGTGTGGTGGAAGTGCTGCAGTCCAGAGCTCCAAGAATGTCCAGATGCTCTCTGGCGGTGGCCACTGTCCCCAGCAGGGTTGAGCTTCCAAGCTCCAAGTCCGTGGCCCCGATACAATCAATGGAGACTGCCCTCTTGGGTCCAGGGGGAGGTATTGTCCTTCCACCATCGCAGCATCCCGGCTGGGTAAATACCCCAGCCTTCCGTCACAAAGGGCTAATGCACTTGAAGGCCTTTTTAATGACATCAAGGTCCTTTTGAACCAGAAGAAAAGGGCTTTTAAAGGCAGTGATCAGCATGAGCTCAAGCGTGTGCAGAAGGAACTCAGAGTCCAGCTCAGGGCGGCAAAGGAGCAGTACAGGAGAAAGCTGGAGCAGAAGTTGCAGAATAACAGCATGAAGGAAGTGTGGGATGGGATGAAGATCATCGCTGGCTGCAGCTCGAAGCGAGGTGCCACAACCAAGAGAGACGTGGAGAGCAAACCAGATGAACAACTTCTTTAACAGGTTTGACCACCCTAACCTACTCTCACCTCGGAGTAGTGCACCCTCCACCCATCCTTCTGCTGATACCAGCATAGGAGAGAGTTTCCCCCCACCTACAATTACAGCAGCCCAGGTAAGCAGAGAGCTGAGGAGACTTCGAGCCAGCAAAGCAGTGGGTCCAGATGGAGTATCGCCGTGACTGCTGAAGGCCTATGTGTTGGAGCTGGGGAGTCCTCTACAGTGCATCATCAACCTGAGCCTGGAACAGGGGAGAGTCCCGAGGCTTTGGAAAACATCTTGAATCACCCCATTCCCAAAGGTATCACGTCCTAGTGAGCTGAATGACTTCAGGCCTGTCGCTTTGACGTCACACGTGATGAAGACCATGGAGCGGCTGCTGCTTCACTACCTGAGGCCACAGGTCCACCACGCCCTCGACCCTCTGCAGTTCGCATACCAGGAGAAGGTGGGAGCGGAGGATGCCATCATTTATATGCTACACCGATCCCTCTCCCACTTGGACAGAGGCAGTGGTGCTGTAAGAATTATGTTTCTGGACTTCTCTAGTGCCTTCAACACCATCCAACCTCTGCTCTTTAGGGACAAGCTGACAGAGATGGGAGTAGATTCATACCTGGTGGCATGGACTGTGGACTATCTTACAGACAGACCTCAGTATGTGCGTCTCAGGAACTGCAGGTCTGACATTGTGGTCAGCAGCACAGAAGCGCCGCAGGGGACTGTACTTTCTCCGGTCCTGTTCAGCCTATATACATTGGACTTCCAATACAACTCGGAGTCCTGCCACGTGCACAAGTTTGCTGATGACTCTGCTATCGTGGGCTGCATCAGGAGTGGGCAGGAGGAGGAGTATAGGAACCTAATCAAGGACATTGTTAAATGGTGCAACTCAAACCACCTACAACTGAACACCAGCAAAACCAAGGAGCTGGTGGTGGATTTTAGGAAGCCCAGGCCCCTCACGGGCCCCGTGATCATCAGAGGTGACTGTGTGCAGAGGGTGCAGACCTATAAATACATGGGAGTGCAGCTGGATGATAAATTGGACTGGACTGCCAACACTGATGCTCTGTGCAAGAGAGGACAGAGCCGACTATACTTCCTTAGAATGCTGGCGTCTTTCAACATCTGCAATAAGATGCTGCAGATGTTCTATCAGACGGTTGTGGCGAGCGCCCTCTTCTACATGGTGGTGTGCTGGGGAGACAGCATTAAGAAGAGGAACGCCTCACGCCTGGACAAACTGGTGAGGAAGGCAGGCTCTATTGTAGGCACGGAGCTGTACAGTTTGACATCTATGGCAGAGCGACGGGCGCTGAGCAGGCTCCTGACAATCATGGAGAATCCACTGCATCCACTAAACAGTACCATCTCAAGACAGAGGAGCAGCTTCAGCGACAGACTGCTGTCACTGTCCTGCTCCACTGACAGACTGAGGAGATCGTTCCTCCCTCACACTATTCAGCTCTTCAATTCCACACAGAGGGGTAAATGTTAACATTATACAAAGTTATTTTCTGTTATACCTACATTTTTATCACTCTTTAATATTGTTTTTTTATCAATATGCTTCTGCTGAAGTATGTGAATTTCCCCTTGGGATTAATAAAGTATCTATCACTCCGCCTCCCTCTGGTTCAGCACGGAATTTCCCTCATTCGAGCCCTTTAGCTGCCTCCCATGCGCATGTGTGTGACACTTCCATCTGTATCATTTATCTGTTTAGTTCTCAGTAGGAGAGTCATAGATAACTTAGAGATGGAATACACAGATATATGGAATAAGTCGCTGAGTAATGTTTTAGAGACAGTAGTAGTACATCATTAGAGGGTCAGCTCAAGTTGGGCAGTTGGGAGACAAAGTCAGAGAGGCGAGATTGCGTTGGTTTGTACATGTGCAGAGGAGAGATGCTGAGTATATTAGGAGAAGGATGCGAAGGATAGAGCTGCCAGGGAAGAGGAAAAGAGGAAGGCCTAAGAGAAGGTTTATGGATGTGGTGAGAGAGGACATGCAGGTGATGGGTGTAACAGAACAAGATGCAGAGGACAGGAAGATATGGAAGATGATGATCCGCTGTGGCAACCCCTAACAGGAGCAGCCGAAAGAAGAAGTAGTAGTAGTACATCACTCACATAAGTAGTATTATTTTTCATTTGCTGCACAGTAATTTTAGTTTAATTTTTCAAAGCATGTTCACAAACAGATTGCATTGGATTAACCAATGAGCTAATAGTTGCCAGGCAAGAAGAGTGTGACAAGAAACGAATAGCACCCAGCAAGACCTGGTAGAAGGGAAACAAGTAGGTGCTGGCACTAGCAATGCAACTCGTCATATCAGTGAGAGAGGAAGGGAAGGGACATGTAAAATGAAACGCTGTGGCCAGTGTGTTAAGTACTGAGTGAGTGATTCTTCCACTAGCTGGTGCCACCTGTCAATGGACATATCCTCTTTGTGTATGTTTCAAAGTGCCTTTATTAACTGTTGTAAATATCTCTCCTTGACTGTTCAAACTGCATAGGCCACTTAGAAGATTTTAAAATACTCCATATTTTGCTAAAGAAAAGTAAACTACTAAAATTACTGAATGTAATGGTGTGTTTCAGTGTACTGTTGTTCACTTTCTTTGAAGCTGTTATTATTACTGTTTGAGTAACTCTGTAGTTTGAGTACATGCCACAATGCCCCCTGGTGGCTCTTGGGCACCTAACACTCATTAATATCAGTATACATTTTTAAAGGAACATGCATCTAGACTTGGGCCCATATTTATCGAGGGTCTCAGAGTAGAGAAATATTCCTAACTGGTTCAGACATGTCAGCAGTGCAAATTTGGGCCTACTTTTAGGAGTAGAAGTAAAAGCATTCTAGCAATTTTCCTAATTTAGGAGACTATTTCGAACACTGCCAGTATTTAGGAGCACACATGAGCTGTTCTAACTTACTGAAACTGCCAGATAATGGTGTTCAGGCAGAGATCAGCACGTACATTCCGGCAAAGGTAGAATGTTTTGTAAATGCTGGACAATCAACTCATAAAAATATCAATTTGACAGAGAGAGAATAATATTAATCACAAATCTCGTATGTTACCTGATTGCTCTTTCCATGCAGAGGAGCCATGTGCTGTCAGCCGAAAAGAAAGTGCTGATAACATTCTGCGTGCAATGCAGCTTTGTAATAACAATAGTTTGGGTATGGCATAACCATTTCTCAAATTTGGAACCAAATTTTAAACACCCTTACCAATGCTTGAGGCCATTTGCAGATTTATACATTTTCTCCCCCACTTCACATGAGCTAATGTTAAACCAACCTGCATTTATGCAAATCGACACACACATAAAGATCATTGCCCCAAGCATGGATGATTCACACATAAGTGAATCACAAGTGATATCACATTATTAACACATAGGTGGTCATGGATGCAAACTGTAATGTTGTAGCAAGATAAGTGGGGCTGGATGGGTGATTGATAGTGAAATGTCACACAGGTAACACTGCATTCCACAAATCCTTGGAATATTCCCATTATATTTTACAATGTTACAAGCACAGGTTTCAAGAAAGTTTCAAGAAGGTGGGTAGAAGACCTGGAGAGAGGAGCAACATGCCACAGCAGATGATGATCAGGACACTGGGAGAATGAACGTGATGTCAGAAACAGTGCCGTGGCTAGTTTCAGTAGGTTTCCATGGCTGTAACAGTGGGAAGGTGATCCATCTGAAAGTACGGCTGTGGATCATCCATCCAGCCATCCTGTTCCAAAACCTGCTTTATTCGGAGTAGGGTCGTGTGAACCCTAGAGTCTATCGCAGCAAGCACTGGGTGCAAGGTAGGGACCATCCCTGAAGCATTCATTGTTAAATAAATGTGCCCGATTTCAGGCTTTACTCTCATTCAGGGTGTGTCTCAGTCTTTCCACCTCTGTGCTCATTGCAGTATTATTCTTTGTTGTTGTGAAGTGGCAACAATTACATGCAGCTTAGCACAATATCCTGCACCATTATGTTCTCCCTCTACTTCTACCATTACTTTGAATATTATTATTATTATTCTCATTATTGTGGTGCAGGCTTGGCATCAGTGTCAGAAAACTACAAAATGTCATCATGAGTTCCAGTATGTGGCTCAGGGTGTCAGGATGTCGTGATGGCATTCATTCTGAAACGTGAACGCTCACTCCGAGCTAGAAATGGGTGTAGGATGCTTTATAAATACTCGTTACATCCTACTCTGAGGTAGGATAAATTCTTATCCTAGTCATACATTTAATGCTGTTCCCAGGAGTAATTCTGAGATTTTTGATAAATATAGGCCCTGGTCATGTATTTGAAATCCCACCTCTTCTTAATGGGGCCCCCATCATATGGTTGCTTACTTCCAATTTATTTAAAGAAAACAAATCTGTTGGTAAAATAAAATCTCTAACCAGTACATTTGTGCACTCCTGTCATCCTGGCCTCATAATGAGAGGGCTCCATCCTCTAGTCACACTCAAGACATATCCTGGAGTTCATACTTTATTGACCTGTCATACACTACCATAGATGCTCTCTGGGTCCCAGTCGCATCTTAGAAGGGGTTTACTACACGAGGCTCTTTTAAAAAATATTTCTCAGTGATTGCACACTGCTGTCTCAAGGCTAGTGTTGGGAAATGGTGACACAAATATGGCAAAAAGAGTGAAAGGCCTGCAAAAAGACCAAGAAGGCAGACCATTAGCTTCACAGACCTTCCTACAGATAGGCCTCGTTCCAGGCAGCCTCGACCCAAACTCCTTGAGTTTAACATATAAACTACTCCAAATATAAACAGAATTAACATAATCAACAAGTACAAAGTAGTTTAAAAATAATAATGACAAAACAAAATATTTCAAAAAAAATAATTAAACAAAAAAATAAACACAGAAAAGCATCACAAGATATTCAACCAAAAAAAAAAACCTACTCATATGCACATGGGGATATGGATATGATTTCCATTGGTTACCATTTATTGCAGAATCAAATCACTACATTTAAATATTGTACAGAAATCCCTCCTCCATCGTGGGGGTTGCGTTCCAGAGCCACCCGCAAAATAAGAAAATCCGCGAAGTAGAAACCATATGTTTATATGGTTATTTTTATATTGTCATGCTTGGGTCACAGATTTGCGCAGAAACACAGGAGGTTGTAGAGAGACAGGAACATTATTTAAACACTGCAAACAAACATTTGTCTCTTTTTCAAAAGTTTAAACAGTGCTCCATGACGACAGAGATGACAGTTCCGTCTCACAATTAAAAGAATGCAAACATATCTTCCTCTTCAAAGGAGTGCGCGTCAGGAGCAGAGCATGTCAGAGAGAGAGAGAGAGACAAAAGCAAACAAATCAATAGGGCTGTTTGGCTTTTAAGTATGCGAAGCACCGCGGCACAAAGCTGTTGAAGATGGCAGCTCACACCCCCTCCGTCAGGAGCAGAGAAAGAGAGAGAGAGAGTTTGTTTTTCAATCAAAAATCAATACGTGCCCTTCGAGCTTTTAAGTATGCGAAGCACCGTGCAGCATGTCTCTTCAGGAAGCAGCTGCACAGAAGGTAGCAACTTGAAGATAATCTTTCAGCATTTTTAGACGAGCGTCCGTATCGTCTAGGTGTGCAAACAGCCCCCCTGCTCAATCCCCCTACGTCAGGATCAGAGAGAGTCAGCGCAAGAGAGAGAGAGAGAAAAGTAAGTTGGGTAGCTTCTCAGCCATCTGCCAATAGTGTCCCTTGTATGAAATCAACTGGGCAAACCAACTGAGGAAGCATGTACCAGAAATTAAAAGACCCATTGTCCACAGAAATCCGCGAACCAGCAAAAAATCTGCGATATATATTTAAATATGCTTACATATAAAATCCGCGATGGAGTGAAGCCGCGAAAGGCGAAGCGCGATATAGCGAGGGATTACTGTACATCTGTATGGTGTCGAAAACATGCAAACTATCTGTGTATATGTGTGATTTGTGGTGCCTAATGGGTTTCTTGCATTTTTTTTACCAACAAAGTAAAATATTGAATCTGTTGAATGTTCCAGTAAATTATTAATTGGAATTCTCCTGCCAACATATTCAAAAGAATTGCCTTGTAGGCTTCTTGATGTTTCTTGTGCATGTCTGCTCAGCAATTCAAGAAGATTTATATCTTATTTACCTTTTTCACTAAATTGAATAAGGATAGCACCAATGTATAATATTGTAAGACGTTTCTTAAATTGAAGATGCAAAATAACAAGAACATAAGGATTGTTTTGATGAGAGCTGGTTGAGCCTATCAGGGCACATCAATGCCTATATACTGAATTTTGGGAAATATTATTCATTTCAAGTTTTGAAAGTTCCCAGTGCTATCAACTATCAAATGTATTATGTGAGTTTATCTGCAATATTGTTAGTTATATGGAAGCAAGTAAAGCATTAAAATAGTCTGTGTAAAAGTTACACTAATAAAGCACTTCCTTAACAAATGGACATCCTCACAGTGCTTGAAATCATAGATCAGTTCCCAGCTAAGTAACAGTTTTACAAGTTTTCCCTGTGTCTGTGTAAATTTTTCTCTGGATATTTTAGGTTCCTCTCACATCCCAAAGACATTATTTTGCAAATCTAAGTTGGCCTGCTATTAATGTACATTTAATGTATATATGCACATGCGAGTATGTTCTGCAAATGACTGATGTCCAAGCCAGTGTGATTCCTGTTGGTGCCAGGGCTTGTTCTGGCTCTTTGGAAACCTGGGTACAGAATAGAGATGGGCGATTGTTTGTTTATATTGTGACGTTTGAGTCATTGTCTTGCACCCCAAAACATGAGGCTGAGTCTCAGTACTTTAGCAAAACCAGCTTTATTTAGCTTGAAACCGGAACAACACGGTTATTTATTGTAGCTGAATCAATCGAAGCAATCAGGCAGGGTCATGGCCAGGTTAGAGGCCAAGTAATACTGTTCCCTGTATTTATAATGTTCCTTGCATCACCCATCAACGACAGGCACTTACAGCTCAAACGCGATTGCCTCGGATTTGCTTTCACAGTGAGGCGCCGTGAGCCTGCGGTTGTCCCAGCAACTGATAGGCTGTCTTCCACGGACGCGGCAATCGCACGTCGGGACACTCTTCGGCATGTCGTCCCATTGGGGGAGTCCCAAAAGAGTTTAGAAACCTAACAATGTAATGAGCCAGGGATCTCTTTAGTAAAGGTCGTGTTTGAATGAAGTGTACCAAGTATTCTAGGGACAGGATCATGCTACTTTCTTCACACTTTGAAAATGTTTCTATTTAAAATTAAATCTACAACACAATGTTTGCCAATCAATGTACAGTACACTCAATAACCCATAATGACAAAGTGAAAGCATTTTTTCAGAAAGGTTTCAAATTTATTTAAAATATAAAAGTCAGTCGGCTAGGGCTAATTAGTGTGCAAATTAGTGTGCAATTGATTGAGGGGTAAATGCTAATTAGCCCTCATGTTTAAAAATCAGGTTGAGTGCTGGCAGAAGGGAAACAGGAGGATCCAATGAGGCACTAAGCAGGAGGCGAGCACAAATAGAGGAGGACGTAATGTGAGCACAAAGGACAGGGTTGGTGTCGGAGCATTGATGCCATGTCTAGAGAGCGAGGAGCTGGACCTGTTGATTTACTTTTGGAGGAGCAGAGAAGGGCTAGTGGCTGGAATAGAAAAGGTTAGTTTGTGGCAAGATGTTATGGAGGCAATGCAATGATGGAGCTGACTGAACTTTCTGGGGTCTTTGCCTGATATCCCACAGAGGAATGTTTCGGGGGTGCTTGTCCAGGAAGAAAAAGAACTGTTTCTGATGCACTGACTTTTAAATGTTTATCCTCCTAATGGTGACAGCCTATGCTGCTGTTCATCATGTTTGTGTGATTTTAACCTACTCAAACTTTATTTCTAATTTTAAAAAGATTTTACTTACTTGTTGCACTGTATTATTGCACTTAATCAAAATTTCACTGATTGGAAACAAAGAAAGTGACTCATTCTCTTGACTTGCCACTGGTTCATCTCAGTTATGAACTACAAGATGCTCCAAAAGTGCAAAGGGACTGGCAGAGGACATCACAGAATAACCTTTTCAAACAATAACAGTAATAAGTTTGTGTAAATGACTGAGTTTGAATTTATTTTCTAGGCTAATTCTATGTCAATATCATGAAACAAGGTCATCAGGTTAGTCTTGTGTGCGATATTGTGTAAGTTTCCATTCTTGACCCAGATATAAGAATAAGTAAAATGATTTGACATGATGTAATTTGTATAGCTGGCATTCCAAACCTGATGAGTTCATGGTATCAACTGCAGGCCAACGTAGAAGGCTCAAAAGGAGCTTTTCTGTCACTCTTTGCCTTTAGTGGGAAGACTGTTGTAACAAAGTTTGCTAGAAGACACAGACCTATCCTCAGTTGTGACATGTTAGTGAGGACACAGAGTGTAGTAACTGCTTTACAGGTACCATGTGAAACTTCTGAGTAGCTTATGTTGAACTCTTCTCAAGATCCTATAAACACCAACTTCCAAAAAAGAGCTCTTGTTTTGCAGATTCTACAGCAGAAAAGATGCGTTCAGTGTAAGCTTTAATGCACTTGAGTGGAAGTTCTTGTTCTGTTACTTGTACAGTATCATGAAAACAGAACAATGTCCACAGGTAAGCCAGACAGGCGTCAAATCACCATGACCTGCTGATTCCTGGAAGTCATAACCTGCACTAAACTCAGTCTGTCAATAGATACTTTAAAGGATTAGGAAGCACTGTAGTCTTCTGTGATGAGTATCTCCCACAAACAGTCCTCCCAGTTTGAACCCGTGCCCATTGTGCACAACCACAAATAAGAATGTCCCTTGAGTGTCCCTCTCCGTTAGCATTAATGAACACTGGACTTCCTGACGAAAGAGCCTGTGGTAGAAGTTGCTTTCTAAAAGGTCACGATATTGTTAATGACATTTTATAATGTGCATTCATTGCATTTTGACCTGTTTTTTCCTGAAAGAAACCACTTAACCTAAAAAATCTTTTTTTATAAGAAAACCCTTATCCTTATAAAGTCATCTGCCTATCCATGCATCTTCTAAGGGAGAATGCCCATTTTTAAAATATTAATCATGCTTAGTATTTGTCGGTTCGAAGTTAGCCTCTGTGCTCTGATTGACTTCAATAGTTTAATTTACAAAAGCTTTCTGTATTATTGTTACAAGGACTGTGTGTTTCAAAAAGACTATAATTTAATTATGGAAATCCTTTTTAGTCCATGTTACTATGCCAAACTGTATATCTATAGGAAATAAAAATAATTAGAAGGTAACCTGTGTGTAAAGCACTGACGCTTCACTGGTCCTGCATCCTGATCTCTGATCCTTGCATGGTCATTGTCTGTGTGGAGACTGCATGTTCTCCCCATCTCTGCATGGGTTTTTCTTGAGGTGATGCACATTCTCCTCTGCAGGTTTTCCCCCACGTCCCAAAGACACGTGTGTGTGCGCGTGTGTGTGTGTGTGCGTGTGTCTGTGTGTTAGGATTAGGTTAACATGCTTATTCTAAATTGGCCGGTGTGGGTATGTGTAAGTGGGACCCTGAAGTAGACAGATGCCTGGTCAGGTTTCCATCTTGTGTTCAATGCTGCCAGGGTAAGCTTTCTCCTGCAAGCTAGAATATTTTATAATATAATACACTAGCATTCAGAGGTTTGGAATTGCCTAGAAAACTTCAGGTTTTGGATTGGAAATCAATGAATATACCATTATATTGATTTAAAAATGCATCCAAAACATTACTAATGTTGCAAATGGCTATTGCTACTTTTGAAGTGACTGATTTTAAATTTCACTCGCATGACCTCAAAGTCCCATTTTTAGCAGCCATTCCTTCAGTGTCCTAATGGTCAGCTCCTTTAGCTCGTCCTTAATTAGCCATGTTTAAATGCTAATCGGTGATTAGAGAAACCTTTGTAATAGCATTAGTGCTGATGAAACCTGTTATTCTCTTCGTTAAAGTAGGTAATTTGGTATGCAAGGCACTGGCATTTCTAAAGGTCAGTTCTGGGTTCAAAAATGGTCAAAACAAATTAGCTTTCCAAAGAAACATGTCTGTCTACTTGTAGTGTTTCGCAGAGTGAAGGTTTTTCCATGTGACAGATCGCCAAGAAGCTGAAGATTTCATACAAATGTGACTATTACTGTCTTGAAAGAAGAGAGCAGAATGGATCGGGTCCTCCATTGGTTTCTTCATTAAATGAGTGCCAAACAGTCAGTGTCTTCTGTAACAGAGAAAAGAAGATTCCAGAATGCTCACCATAATATGCTTTTCCAGTCATCCTTTGTCTAATTTCTGTGTTCTTTTGTCCATTTTAACCTTTTCTTTGTATTTACCAGCTTCAGGTATGACTTTTTCTATGAAACTCTGCCTCTATGATCAGCATCATGGAATCGTCTTTTCTCTGCTGCAGTTAACACTGGTGTTTGCAGTTTATTTAATGAAGAAGCCAACTGAGGATTTGCAAGGAGTTTGTTTCACAGACAAGACACTGGTGGTGTTCTTCTCTTATGCACTTATCCGTCTGGGCCTTTTCCAATCTATTCCTACCCTGGTTAGACCCAGTTTGCTTTTTCTCTCAAGGCCGTATTGAATGCGTTTGTGTGAAATCTTCAGTTTCTTGGTGATGTGTCATATGGAATAAACTTCATTTTGAAAAACAACAATCCACTGACATGTTTCTTGAGAAAGCTTCAGCAAGCAGAAAGGTCAATTCACTCGTGCCCTTTCAAAGACCACCGCTAAATAATCCCATGGTACTCTGGTTGTGAATGTGAGTAGAAATGTAACGGCAGGAGGTGTGTTTTCTATTTAAATGCTCATACTTTCCGGAAGTGGCTTATTTAACAAAGATTGTTAGGTATGTTGGGAGCATACTGGATACATTATAAGGAGGAGTATGAGATATGGGTAACGTGAAGTTTTTTTTTTTTTCATGGCTTTATTTATATCATTTGCTGTTGACCAGCACTGGTCATCATAGACGCCTATTCTAATAAAAACTTTGTTTGTTCTGCATTAAAAAATAAGATTTAAAGTTTTTCTCTGCCATCAAAACAACCAAATCCGGTAAGTAACAAATATACACAAAATATAAGTTTTACATGGAATATTCCTTTAAATCACAAAAATGCAACCCCAATGTTTTGAGTGAAAGGGTGAGGAAGCTGAATTATTCAACTAGGTGTACAGTAAACAAACAATACTACTAATGCCATTTATTTAAAATATTAAACAAAAAATACATACTGCATAATAACAGGGCACCAGTTCAGAAGATTCAAAGAGTATGATGGATGAAATAAATGAGAAGAGAGTTTGGGGTTTATGCAGATGCTGGGAAAACTCATAAAATGCACATAGAAAGTAAAGATTCCATCTCAAGTGACTGAAGCTGTGATTCAGCAGTGCACCACCAAATCATTTCTTAAAATTAATAGTACGTATTAATATAAAATAGATTTTTGGGGAGAAGTGAGAAGGAAAATCTCAAACCTACATATTCTGAACTAAGGCACTGTACTGACAGTCTTTCCCTCTAGCTGTGTGCATCTGACATTCGGCACATGTTTTAAGAAATTATTTAACTGCATTCTGTTTGGTTTTATATTTGCAATCGGAAAGAAGCTGCCACGTTGCTCCAGGATTGACAGATTAGCCTCTGGTTGTAATTCTTTTAAGTCTTAAATGCTGTTCATGTCAAGCAGCAGATGAAGTGAAGCTTCTTATAAAAGCTTGATTTTTTTTTTTTTCCTTCCAGGTATTTTCAGGATTTTATAACAAACTTTTATGAATCCATTATCCACTTTCTGAGATGCCCTGGAGAAATGTAGAGAATGTTTGAATTTTGTTGCTGTACCATTGAGGATTGTTCAGGCTTGAGGCATTATCAAGTAATATAATAACACTGAACATACAGACCATTTGTAATGTCTTCTCAGAAAGTCATAGAATCAGAGTAAGCATTAAGTGCAGAATCAAAACAAATGTTACATGACACATCCATTCAGACATCCATTTCAAGCTTCATTTGAGCTGGTGCCATAAGGCCAGGGCTAGTCCTAGACATGGCACCAGGTTATCTCGGGAACTGAAACTAAGTCACTTTCTCATAGTGGACCAATTTTTCACTGTCAGTTAACCTCACCCGCATGTCTTTGAGATGTAGGAGGAAACTATTGGGGAAAATCTTTCACATAAATGTTTGGGATCACCGCTGTAATGGTTCCAATACGTACATCCTTTAAAACAACAAGCCTGAGGGAGTCCTGCATATGAACAGCATGGTTCACTTTATAAGACTGAGTAGTTATAGGAGAGCATTAATGTATGAAGCTATGAATGAAATGCATTGTTTTGCACCAATCAACATACCAATCCACATTACTAACCGAGAATGGTAAACCGGCTGGACGCAGGGACATCCGGCCATGGGCCGTGGACGCAAAAGACGTACTGCGCAGGCGCCCCAAGAAATGAGGCGCCGCGACCACAGAAAAAAGGAGTCAGACGCCGGCGACGCACACAGCGCCGCACGAAACCCATTGCACACGAAACGGAACACACACACAAAGAGGATTCCACAACCCCCTAGCACACAAAAAAAAAGAAGCTGCTCGCGCCCGACAAATCCCACCCCCACCTCCAAGCAATCCCCCCCTCCCCCCCCCCACAAGCAACGGACAGGACACACACAAAGAGGAGGATTCAACAAGCCCCTAGCACACAAAGAAAAGCCGTTCGCGCCCCACCAATCCCACCACCCCCTCCAAGCAACACCCCCCCCTCAGACGGCCACGACACACAAAGCCCCCCTCCAGTAACTGAAATAAGAAATGAGGCGACGTGCCCCTAGAAAACCAAAAAGAAAGGAGTCAGACGCAAGCGCCACATAGCACACGAAACGGTACGCACACAAAAAAGAGGATTCAGACCCACCACACACAAACACCCCCTCCACTAACAGAGATAAAAACAAAGTGAGGCTACGCGCCAAGAAAAAAATGTCTCGGCTCCAAAAACGGAAAGCTCAAATAAGCAAGGGTTCAAAACGAAACACCTCGAGTCTCACAGATACAAAAACGGCAGCGAAGGGACAAAATAAATAAACGCAGACGTCTACAACGCGCATCTGAAATGCCGAAAAACAAGCAGGCAACGCTCCAAAAAGAGAAAGCTCGACCAACCGACATACAAAAACGGGCAAGGCTCAATACAAACAATGAACGCCGTAAACTGCAACGGGCTTCTCACACCGCACAGGCAAATCGATTACAGCTCCAGAATAGCACGTCCCAAATCCTGCACATACAAGCAAAACATGCACGTCAAGGACATCAACGACAGACACCTGCTAAACGATTGCGCCAGTTACCTGACAATGTGTTCAATAATAAGTCCACTATTCATGAAAATTCATTGGGATTAATGAATGTCATTTGCAATCATTGTCATTCACTTAACTTCCCTGAAGAAACAACTGGCAATACAAGTAATGAATTTACACGTTGTTGTCACAAGGGTCAAATTAGACTGCCTCCTTTACGTTCATATCCTGTATATCTACAGAAGCTTCTAACTAACGAAGTACCTGAAAGTAAAAACTTTACGAACTGCATTAGATCCTACAATGGTTCATTTGCTTTTGCATATACCGGCATAAATATCAGGCCACCAAAAGGCAATGGCCCATACTGCTTTCGCGTATGTGGACAAATATTACATCGCATTGGAACAGTGCACCCTGAAACAAATCAAGAACGCAAATATGCACAAATCACGTCGGCACCTACAACGCGCTTCTGAAACCGCGGAAGAAAAAATGTCTTGGCTCCAAAAACACGTCACTCCTTATTCAAAATACCAGTCCCAATCACAGAAACATCGGTATCCACTATGAAAATGAACAGTAACAATGCACGTGACATCCGTCTTGCCACACTATTAATTATAGATGAATTTACAATGGCATCCAGTCACTTACTCAACACCATTGATAAACTTCTACAAACGTTGATAAATAATAATATTCCCTTTGGAGGAAAGGTACTGTTATTAAGAGGAGATTTTAGACGGTGCTTAACTATTGCTCCACATGCAATGCGCTCAGCTATTGTTCAGTCCACCTTAAAATACGCGGACAATTGGCATTGCGTTGATGAATAATAATTTTCCCTTTTGGAGGAAAGGTACTTTTATTAGGAGGAGATTTTAGACAGTGCTTAGCTATTGCTCCACATGCCATGCGCTCAGCTATTGTTCAGTCCACCTTAAAATACGCGACGACGTCATACATAAACAACAAGAGAGCGAACTACAATACATATACGGGCGCGAGACCTGATGGGTGATAATACGAAGAAACGAACAGTCCGCATATTAACAGTGAGTGCGATCCTCCTTATTACTTATCCATATTCCTAACGATACGATCACGGGTACAAAACTAGACGGCTCGAGTAACAGGACCACAAACACGCACCCGCATCAAAAAAAAAAAATTCACATCGGCACCTTCAACGCGCTTCAAAAAAAATGTTACGCGGACAATTGGCATTGCTTTCAAAAGATACACTTAGTAAAAAACATGCGATGTCCAGATCCCGAATATAACAATTGCTTATTACAACTGGGAGATGGTACACTCACCAATACAGATGTACTTCACCCAGATGATATTACAATTCCTCAACCCTTTATCTGCGACGACTTACTTACAGAGATATTTGGAACAGCAATCTCATTATACCAAATACCCCTTTTAACACAACGGACTATATTATGTCCAAAAAATATTAATGTTGATCACATTAATAACCAGGTCATTTCATTACTTCCTGGAGAGGCACGGCTCTTTCTAAGCTCTGACAAACTTGACTCTGATGACGACAATGACCATCTGAATTTCCCCTTAGAATATTTGAACACTATTAACCCAGCAGGATTACCACAACACAATCTTAGCCTTAAAAACGGAACAATAATCATGCTATTAAGAAACCTTAACACTAAACAGGGTTTATGCAATGGCACACGTTTAGTCGTCAACACCATGACACACAAGGTTATTCAAGCGACAGTTCTTACAGGATCACATGCTAACAATACTGTTCTGATTCCTAGAATTGACCTTACAAGTTCTGACCTGGAATTACCTTTTACATTGAAACGCCGACAGTTCCCCATTAAACCTGCATTTGCCATGACCATCAACAAATCACAAGGACAAACCATGGACAAGGTTGGCATCTACCTCTCTGAACCCGTTTTTGGACATGGACAACTTTATGTTGCCTTTTCACGTGTTCAGCGTTCATCTGACGTTACAGTTAAAGTTATAAATGCTCCATGCCAAGGAAGACTCATTCAAGGACAAGACACCATCTTTACTACTAATGTTGTGTACAAACAAATATTCCAATAAACCATTACACTGTGCCAAGCACTTTATTGTTTGCTTTCTATATGCATCATCCACACATTCACACTATTCTATATCTCATTCATACATCTCACTCTTTCTCATGCCCCAACACCAAGGGTTGGCGAGCGAAGCGAGCAGGGGGCGGAGCCCCCTAGTAAATAATATAATCCATAGCACACCCTATATCTTTAGACAGAAAGGTCCCAGATATTTAGACAGATTAAAAGTCTTTGTGAAGCATTTTATCATTAAACAGAAACTTCTTATATATAAATACTACAGTTAAAAAGTTAGAGATTATATAATCATAAGACCTTTATGATAAATGTGCAGGAAATAGATGTCACAGAAAGTCATTCTCACAACAGAAATCTGACTCACAAACAGCAAGAGGGCACTGACCATCTTGAACACAAACCACTTTCATCTGTTTGGTCTGAAGCAGCACATTTTTGACCACCAGGCTGAGAAACAATTTTTATCCCCAAGAAGCACTTGTAATAATGAGTTAAATCGACCCTAGTTATGACTGTTACTAATGAGTGTGAAAGATGCCCCGGACACAGACAGACACACTGAGACAGCCAGATGTCCAAACCACACACGTTTGTTTTACAGTCCAGCACACTCATAGTGTTTATGCACCAAACACCTTTTGAGTCCGTTTCTTTCCCTTCTGGACTTCTCCGGCCGCCTTTCCTCCAGTCCTCCAGAGCAATACCTTCTTCCTCCCGACTCCAGCTCTCTTGCTTGAGGGAGGCGGCCTCTTTTATAATGATCCGGATGAGCTCAAGGTGCTCTCTGACGAACTTCCAGCGGCACTTCCGCCACACGAGAAGCACTCCGGGTGTCCCTAGAATTCGTTCCACCAGCACTTCAGGGTGTGGCGGAAGTGCTGGCATCCAGGGTTCCACAAACCTCCGGGTGCCCACCGGTGGCGACCACGGGCCCAAATAGGGTTGAGCTTCCATGCTCAGTTCCCATGGCCCCCATACAGACCAAGGCAGCTGCCCTCACGTGGCTCAGGGGAGGTATAATCCCTCTCCTGGTCCTTCCAGGCTTCCCGGCTGGACCTAAGCCCCCAGTCATCCGCCACATGAGAAAGAAAAGTGAGAAAGATTGTACACTGAACAAATTATGAGGAACATCCTTACAGTCTGCTTATCCATGCAGTTTTTTATTTTATTGATTTTATTACAATCAAATAAAATTCCATACAAATAAATCAAGTTTTACAAAAACAGGTTTGAATCAAATCAACTCCCACCCCTGAGAAAGAGAACTAGGCCAGCAGAGTAAAACTTTTAAGCTAGTAAAAATAAGTAAATAGATTAATAAATGAATAAAGATAAATTTAGTAAAAGATGGGAGAGAACCTGCTTCCCCAATTTAAATGCTTATTCTAAAATGTTATTGATTAGATCCTGCCAAGTTTAGAAAAAGTTTTGCACAGACCCTCTAAGTGCGAATTTGATTTTTTTCCAGTTTCAAATAGTATATAACATCAGTTACCCACTGACTTAGAATAGGAGTGTTAGGATTCTTTCGGTTGGGCAACATTAAGTCTATGTGCCAATAGCATAGTAAAGGCGACCACAGTTTGTGTGTCCTTCTCCACTTTAAGCTCATCTGGGAGTCCACCAAACACAACTGTTGATGGATTAGGAGGGATTGTAACACCAAGGCTGTCTGAAAGGCATTTAAAGATTTTGGTCCAGAATGATGTTAATTTGGTGCAGGCCCAAAACATGTGACCCAGTGAGGCTGGAACTTGATTGCAGCGTTAGCAGGTTGGATCTTGCCCTGGAAACATTTTAAACAATTTTAAACGAGAGAGATGTGCTTGATATATAATTTCCATGCAGTTCTCTAATCAGCTGTGGCAGCAGTGCTATGAATAAAGTCCTGCAGATGCAGGGCAGGAGTTTTAATTAATGCTCACATTAAACACTAACTAGAATGTGCAAAAAATGTGATCACAGTCGTTTTGGTTGTGGTGACTGGTGCCACACGAGCTGGTTTGAGTATTTATGTAACTGTTGATCTTCTGGGATTTTCGCACACAGTAGTTTGTACAGTTTAGAGGAGAATGGCCAGACTGGTTTGAGTTGACAGAAAGGCTACGGTAACTCCGATAACAACTCAGTACAACTGTGGTGTGCAGAAAAGCATCTTAGAGTATACAGCTCATTGAACCTTGAAGCAAATGGGCTACAACATCAGAAGAGCACATTAAGTTCCAAATCCTGTCATCCAAGGTAAGAAAGCTGAGGAAGCAGTGGGGCTCACCAAAACTGAACAGTTGGAAACTGGAAAAACATAGCCTGTTCTGATGAATCTTGATTTCTGCTGAGGCACACAGATAGTAGGGTCAGAATTTGGTGCAAAGAGCATGAATCGATGCTGCCAACCTGCCTTGTGTCAACAGTCCAGGCTGATGGTGAGGGGAATAACTTCTTGGCATACTTTGGGCCTGTTAGCATTAAAACGATGATTGATTGGTGTTATGGCCTATTTAAGTATTGTTGCTGGCCACAATTTACCCATCTTCTAATGCCTACTTCCAGCATAATAATGCACCAAGTCACAAAGCAAAAGTCACCTCAAACTGGTTTCATGAACAACACAATTCAGTGCTCTTCAGTAAATGTCCCAGTCATGAATCTGAACCCAACAGAATACCTTTGGGATGTGGTAGAATGGAAGATTCACAGCATTAACATGCAGCTGACAGAAATTGCATGAAGCAATCATGTCAACATGGACCAGGTTCTCAAAGGAATGTATCCGAAATCTTGTGCAATCCATGCCATGAAGAACTGAGTACAAATGGAGGCTCTACCCAGTTTTAGTGTAGTGTTCTGAATAATTTGCTCAGTGAGTATATTTTTGCACTGCTTCCCACTATATGAAGGTGCTTTTCTGTGTTAATCAAATTCAGGGTCTGGGAGTGCAACACCTTACCCTAGCAACATTGGGCACAGTGCAGGAATTGGCCCTGGATAGACCATCACTCCATCACAGGGTTTACCTACAGTTACTTTTAAACAAGACCAAGTTAGGATTGCCGGTTTACCTAATATGCACACAGCCAAGAGAAGAATGTTCAGAATTTCTGAATGCAACAGTTGCAAGTGGGATTTAAGACCAAGACACTATCTATTAAGCATCAAATAATAATTACTGCAATACCAGACACGCCTTCATTTTAACCAAGTTATAGAGCCACATGGTGAGTGACTGTATTCAGCACAGGGAAGGAGCTGATCCAAGATGGAGGGTAACATTCAATCACAGGACACACTGCAGCCCCTTCTTGCATGTGGAGAGTCACCAGTTAAACTTAACCCTGAATAAAGTTCCAGTCTTCTTATGGATAGGCTATAGTTTAGATTACGTTAGCTTTAAAAAAATCTGCTTCTTCAAAAAAACAGTTGAAACAATAAACAGAAATACAATTGGCAAAGTATCAACAGACGTGGAAGCAGAAAAATGTGCAGTAGACACAAGAGACATGGCACCACCTAACTGGCCTCTGTATTTAATGGCAAAGCAATGACCCGAGAGTGCTTCTCTTAGAGAGTTCTGTCCCCAAAGTGCTTTACAAAGCAATCATCATTACAATACAAGATTAATGAAGCATAACATTGCACTGTACAGTATGCATTTAATCATAATGTACTGAAAAGTGCACTCAACTGAATTATTCATTCTCAATTGATTTAATCAATCAGTCAATCTTTATTTTATATATGTGAGCTATTGTTAAATAAAACTCCAGAAATTACAGTATATGAGTGCTGAATGTTTAAGGAAAAGACATTTATTGCATGTGCATCATGATTTATTACATTGAACTTAGAATGTGAGATCATACGTCTTTACAAACGCGAGGAGGCCATTCAGCCGATCAGTCTTCATCACAACTTTGAAACTTGGAAAAAAAAGCAATGTTTCTTTGGACACTTTTATCTGTCAAGACTTTTTATTCTTTACCCATTTCATTTATTTGGCTGATGCCTTTGTCCAAGTCGACTTACAACATTTATGATATAATTGATTACATTTATTTTGGTTTTCCAATTGGAGCACAGGCAGATCAAGTGACTTGCTTGTGGACACACAGTGTCAGTAGTGGAATTTAAACTCGCCACCTTAGGCCGGAGTTATACTTCACGCGACACAATGCATGCTGCAGCGGACGCTCCTGCTACGCAAGCGTTGAAGTGTTTATACTTGCGCGCGTTCTTTACATAAATCTGGAGGAATCTGCCAGGTGGCAGTGCGAGATATTATCACGGTGAGAATAGGTTCAGCTTCTCTGTGTTGTGAATTGCCTAGAACACCCATTAAATTCCAATGACACCGCAATATCTCTGAAAAGGCTGTTTATTGTTTAAATCCAGGGATGTGTCCATTCCAACAAGCATTGGGCACGAGTGAGAAACAATCTCTGGACAATGCCTCGGCTCATTGCAACGTGAATACAAGCACACACATACACTAGCGTCATTTTAGCGGCACCAAATCCCCAAATCTGCATATCTTTGGAAGGAAACTGGAGCACACTGAGGAAACTCAGCAGGAAAAAGTGTAAACTCCAGGCAGGGAATATCGGCGACGTGACTCCCTGCAAGACAGCAGCGCTAACACTCCGCCACTGTGTCACCCCATGTGCGTAATTATTAACAGTATTCATTATTTAAATGAAATTACCGATTTATCTGTAAAATGTAATCTACATACTTTAATGCTTTTCACCATGAAAGTGATATCAAGTATAAATCTAAGGATTCTAAATGTGCAGAGAGTTGGAATATCATACATTTAATGTGCTCAGTGTGGCGATCTATTGCTGGCGATTTGCTGTTGTCGGGAGCAGAGGAAGCCCCAGAAAAAAAGATGCAAAGAAGGCAGTATGTGAGAATTTTAAAACGTATTGCGTCATCACGATCGGGAATATGCGACTTGAATATAAAAGCACCATGAAGACATCTGTATGTCGGCATTTTGCTTCACCACATCGAACCATTTATCAAATATTGAAGCGCGCACACCGATCTCGTAGGATCCGCAAACTGGCTTTCTGTCACATGTAGATAGTAAACAGAGACTCTGACGTCACATTCCAACTTTTAGCACACTGAGCCCCCCGACTTTTTGCTGGTACTGCAACTCACACACGCATCGCGTTAATTTCTGAGGACCTGCTCAGAGGGCGCATCAAATGAATGCTCAGAACGCGTGGTGGCCATGATGCGGGCACATACGGTTTCTGAGCGTGAAGTATAAATGAGCCCTTAGGGTTTGAGGTCTAGAGCCTTAACCACTACACCACACTGCCTGCTTGTCAGATATGGACTGGTGCCTTGTCCAACGCTGTTTCCTGGCTTACGCCTGTTGTTACCAAATTGGCTTGAGCCTCTTGTGGATTGAGATGGAGAATGTTATGTTAGATAGATACAAAGTGGTGATCAATTTTTTTTTTAACTTGACCTATTAGGAGAAACACCAGTCGAACAAAAAAAGGATTTAATTTTTTGGCACAATCATTGTGAACGTGCATACACTTGATGAAATGGTTGCAAAGCTTTCCTATGCTTTTTGTGCATTGAGTCTTATGTAACGGAATTGATGTCTTCATTACAAGTATAGCACATTGTCCATATTGTGCCACATTATGGTCACATGAGACAAGGCCTGCAAAATGGAGTGGGTATGCCATCTCTCCTGTGAAGTATGAGTGGAGACATTGTTGAAAAGCATGATAGGAATTCCTTGCAGCTCTTCCATAACTTCATCAGTCGCCAAAGCACACCAGCCTAATGTTGACAAGTTATGTGAACCTTTTGAGGCATGTAATCAATATGGCAGACACCCTCAGCAAGTATATAAAACTAGCTCTGTAAGCCCATGCTGTAAAAAGCCTGGGGTCCTAGAAACTATTGAAATCGTCAGGAAAAAAAATTGAAATGTAGAGATGTCAGTTAATTGAAAGGAACTACTCTGGGCATCTCTCTCCTAGGCGGTTTTTGTGTTGCCGGTGTGCCCACCTCGCTTGTGTATTAGCAGCTAAGTGAGTGACTCTTTCTTTCTACAAAGGTTTCTCTTTGCCGACATGTTCGCCTCACTTGTGTATCCTCAGGAGCAGAGCCCTCACCCCGACTCCACCTCTCCCTTCAGGGCCGGACACACACACTTCCACGTGTACACGTTTATATATAAGATATGCACATGACATTGTTGGCAGAGGCATTGATTTTGGATGTGTTAGGTCATAGTGATGTAGCTAAGCATTGGATATGATGAGGCTTCATTTCAAGAATTGAGATTTTGTTGATTTTTAATCTTTAGTGAAGAAGGGATTCAGCTGACCCATAATGAATCAATACAGAGTCTTCTAGCTCCTTAACCATCACTCTTTATATCTCCATTATAATTTTCTCCACAATAGCAACATTTTCAACTTTAGTGGAACTTGAAAGCCAGTGAGAATCTTCAAGAAACACTCTGCCATAACAGAAGTGTGATAAACATTGATGGTACAAATTGACAAAGCGAGAGAGTCTTCAAGGCGTAATATTCTTTAACACTACAAAGTCAGTGATAATATGACACTTGATTTTGGGATTTGCAGTTGACGTGGTTCATAAACAAGAAACATGTAGCGTATAAGCATACATACTAGAAACACATAATTCACATGTTTTAGCACACAGGGTGGAACCTTGGCTACAAAATCAGCACCATACGTTACCCGTTTGCAGTTCAGCCTTAGAAGTACTGAAATCTGATCTAGAAGAGAAGCACCCATTCTGTGTTAATTTTGATTTCATGTTGACCACTGAAACACAAAAAGTAGACAGTGAGTATTTTAAAGTATGGCTATTCAAACGCTCTAACATACGAGTTAAATAGCCTTCTCCGTGTGCGTTTTTATGGTGTGAATTTCAAAAAGCGTTAAGTGCAGCATTAGAAATGGTTATGAATTTTCATTACTTATAATTTTGTAGCAGCAGCCACAGTACTACATTTTCTGTGAACAGGAACCACTGAATTACTTTTGCCTCATACTCTAAAACTGCCCAAAATACTCTCAAGTTTCAAAATTTAAAATGAAGGAAATTAATGTATACAAAGAGATCAATTTATCATAGAATAGTTATAGAAAAAATATTGTCAGGCAGAAGATGTATCTTAATGTCTGATGGGAACTTGTAAACCCATGCAATGCTGTCTGGGCCACCACAGAGAATCGGCTTTGTACTTAGCAGAGTGTCATGTGGACAGTGTGAGACATCCACTCATGACAGTGAGCCCCTTAGCCAGTGTCCGTCTTTTTACTCCTGTATCCTGCAAGTCCAGGCTAATGCTGAGAGCAGAGCCAGTCTTCTTGATTAACGTTCTAAGTTATTGGCCTGTCCTCTTCTCATGCTGCTGCCCTAACATAACACAGCGCTAAAGAGCACACTTTCCACCTCAAACTGATTTAAATGCCAAAAAACGTACTGTCTAGCAAAACGACCTGAAGGTTGTCAGGAAAAAAAGTCGAATTTGGCCCTTTTTGTATTCTGCATATGAAGTTCAGTAGCCCAGGTGCATGCTCAGGTACTTTTTATAACAGGAAAACTTCAAATTCAGTTTCTTGGATAGAGACATGAGAGAGCCACACATTTCCTGACATGCACTACCATTTTGTTAGTTTTGCTGATGTTGAGCTGCAGATGTCTCAGCCTACACCACACCACCGGGGCACTGAATTCCATGAAAAATATTTAGATTAAGAAATTTATTAATTCATGGAGTGGTAATGACTTAATGAGTGTATGTGTTCTAGGAGTTGATCCTACCTTGCGCCATATGCTTGATGGGATAGGCCCCAGACACGCTAAGAATTAAGCAGGGATTAGAAAATGGCACAGTATGGTAAGGTAGTTCGCCAGTTAGTGCTGCTGCCTCTAAATGTCTTTGTGGTTTTCTTCTCCAGTCACTGTGGTTTCCTTCCACATGTCACAGATGTTTATTTTAGGTTATGTGGAGTCTATAAATTGGCCAGGTATGAGTGAGTGCAGGTGTGAGAGTGAGTGTGCCCTGCCATTGCCTGCTGATGCATACAGAGCCAGTTTGTTCATGCTTCGTACCCAATAGGCTCCAAACCTGAGATTGGATTAGGTCATTTCAGAAAATAATTATATTTGCAATATTAATGGGGAAAAAAAGTTAAAGGTTATTTCTACACAGTAAAGGAAAGAAGATGAAAGACACAGCATTTCTGCTGTATATTGCGGTGTGGTGCTATCCTTTAACTTTTTTCCTTTGCAAACGTGTGCTGATGCAGCCCTACTTAACTATCTCTTTTTTATTAAAACTTAAGTATTTATCCTCATCACTTTTTTTGCAGCATGTACTGGGATTCAGAGAAATAAGAAATTGCAGTACATTGAAAGGAATTTTATACACTGTAGAAAATTATAAAATGAAAGGTGAGGCTTTTGGAAGACCTTAAGCTGTCCTTACTCATATTAAAAGATGAGTAATCAGGAGACAAAAGCAGAATACAGGACATCTGATCATGTGCAAGGTTTTGTTGGGGTCATGTTGTTTGCATTGTAGTGTTGTTCATCTTGTGGTCCTACACAGCCTAAATCTCTTAAGACTGGTATAATGGTTGATGGATCATGCAAGATATTCATACCAAGAAAAAAGCTTTTTCTCTATAATGCCAAAGGGTAAAGTAAAATTTTAGCTTGGCTGTGCTTTTGAACAAAGGAAATGAGTCGCAAGTCACCAGGAGCTCTCTAATGCAAAAAGATCAAATACCTGCATCAATGCTTGTCCTCTGCAGGCTATTTTCTGTCTCATCAGAATAATAAAGGCAGAATAATGTCTGTTCCAGTTATAAACAGTAAGGATCTTTCTGGTAACCTAACAAAAATAGTGAAACGTCATCAGCATGAATTCACTGTAATAGGTCTTCTTCAAAATATGGAAAAAGGTGTGGCAACCCCTAATGGGAGCAGCCAAAAGAAGGAGAAGAAGGTATTCTTCAAAATGATTGGTGCTTTGATATATATCTTTCTTCATCTGCCTAATAAATAAATAAATACATGTTTATACAAGCTTTTCTTTAGAATTCTATGAAAAGCTACAAAGTATTATGTGTTGAATTTGTTATATTCACATTATTAATTGGCATCCTATTCAGACTTTTGTCTTGCCGCCAGTGTCTTCAGGATAGTCTCCAGCCCTACCAACACTGGAGTGGTCTAAGGGCTCTTGAGAATGAACAGACAAGCAAAATGATGATAGGAAAGTCTGCTGAATTGTGTGCTGTTACATAGTGCTACTGTGTCCTGGGTTCAGTTGTTGGCCTTTGTTTCAATACCTGCTGGGAGAAATTGGAGCCCGTCTTGGAGGGTGTCAGAGCATAGTAAGAAGGTACACTTATAACACTCACTTATAAGGAGCCAAGTGAGCCTGTCCTTGGAATGGAGGAAAACTGTGTAGTCTCTGAAGGAAAAAAATCATCGACATGAGTAAAACGTGTGAAATTTATACCACGGGTTTGAGATCTAATTTAATATCTCTACACAGGTGTTGTGGACTCCTTTTGGTACTGTGTCTCTCCGGAAAATCCTTGGGTACCATTGATTTGACTTTGTGTCGAATGAGCGGTTGCTCATGGATTCCCGAATGAGGCACATTACCTACATTGTAGGGAGCGTCAGTTATGGCACTACGGCCATGTAGCGCATTTCCCCCCGAGGGTGATCCGGCTTGTAAGATCCTCATTGTTGGGGACCTGAGTGGCTGGACCAGGCCAAGGGGTCGCCCATGTAACACCTGGCTGTGGTAGATAGAGGGTCATTTCCAGAGAGTGGGACTGGACCGCGTGTCTGCCTGGGAGGTTGCCAACTGGGATCCCGAGCTGTTTCAACGTGTAGTGGGTGCAACAATGCACTGTACCAGTGCATGCTCCCCAACTTGACTTGGTGTTGTGGCCTAAATATAGTTACTGACTTTTTATTTTATATGCATTACATAATTTGTGTAACCATAAAGGGGTTGGTTTGTTCCTTAAAAAATAACATTTACGGTTTCTGGCTTGTAAAATAAAAGGGCAGGTTCAGTTAGGGATGCACTGTGAAATCCCCTGATGTAGTAGTACAGGAGAGAATGAAAACAAAACTGAGTGTAGAGTTTTGAAAAAATCTACACATCCTCTCTCTTATACACCAACAGTGAGGACTTTCAGGCAACGAATCAATCAGCAGAAGTGTGTCAAGAAACACTATGGGGGCTCCTTTATAGGAACAGCAATACATCTTGTAACAATGATGAGGCAAAGACATCATAAAGGTTTGGAGCAGCCACCCATATATTGTTCCATGGCTGTAAAATAGGTTTAAATCTGAACAGAGGTGTTCACTTTTCTGAGTCCAAAACAGAACTGATTGTATGGAGGCAAGATGGTGGCTTTAAAGGCTAGTACAGGAAGTGACGTCATCATTGGGCCCAGAAACGGGAGTGATGTCATTGGGACCGGATGTGACATCATTGACCCCAGAACCGGATGTGACGTCTTTAGAGCCACCAGAACCGGGCGGGATTTCCCGAGAATGGTCTGCAAGGAACTGAGAGAGACAGTCAGCGCACCCCTCCACCCCCTGGTGTGTCATGGAATTACAATTACTAAGGCCCTTTAGCTGCCACCTACTCGCACATGTGTGACAGTCTGTATAATGCTTGACTGGGACTGGGACAGCCAAGTCAGAAGTTTTCTTTCTTTTTAAAATGTTCTTCCATTTTAGTCATTCTGGTGTGTGTTCAGACATTGTTTCTGTCTGTCTGTCTCTGTATGTATGTATTTATTTAAAGAGCTTCTGTCAAAAGCCATAGTTCTCCCTAGGGACAAGTAAAGCTCTGTGTATCTAATAAAGTTTCTGTAGCAACTGAGGCTAAGGAAGAGCATATTTTATCTGCATTCTTAATCCAATTCATGGTCACAGGGGTGGGGTGGGGTGCTACCCTGGAAGTATCGGGTACAGGAACCAACCATGGACAGTGGGTTAGACTGTAGCACTTGTGTACCATTGGGGACAGTTCAGAATCTTCAGTTATCCATCTTGTACATCAAGCTTTAGGAAAGGTGAGGAAATGTGGAATCCCTTTCAAGGAACTAATGTACAGTGCATCCGGAAAGTATTCTCAGCGCATCACTTTTTCCACCTTTTGTTATGTTACAGCCTTATTCCAAAATGGATTAAATTAATTTTTTTCCTTAAAATTCTACACACAACACCCCATAATGACAACGTGAAAAAAGTTTACTTGAGGTTTTTGCAAATTTATTAAAAAAAACAGAAATCACATGTACATAAGTATTCATAGCCTTTGCTCAGTACTTTGTCGATGCACCTTTGGCAGCAATTACAGCCTCAAGTCTTGTTGAATATGATGCCACAAGCTTGGCACACCTATCCTTGGCCAGTTTCACCCATTCCTCTTTGCAGCACCTCTCCAGCTCCATCAGGTTGGATGGGAAGCGTCGGTGCACAGCCATTTTAAGATCTCTCCAGAGATGTTCAATCGGATTCAAGTCTGGGCTCTGGCTGGGCCACTCAAGGACATTCACAGAGTTGTCCTGAAGCCACTCCTTTGATATCTTGGCTGTGTGCTTAGGGTCGTTGTCCTGCTGAAAGATGAATCGTCGCCCCAGTCTGAGGTCAAGAGCGCTCTGGAGCAGGTTTTCATCCAGGATGTCTCTGTACATTGCTGCAGTCATCTTTCCCTTTATCCTGACTAGTCTCCCAGTTCCTGCCACTGAAAAACGTCCCCACAGCATGATGCTGCCACCACCATGCTTCACTGTAGGGATGGTATTGGCCTGGTGATGAGCAGTGCCTGGTTTCCTCCAAACGTGACGCCTGGCATTCACACCAAAGAGTTCAATCTTTGTCTCATCAGATCAGAGAATTTTCTTTCTCATGGTCTGAGAGTCCTTCAGGTGCCTCTTGGCAAACTCCAGGCAGGCTGCCATGTGCTTTTTACTTAGGAGTGGCTTCCGTCTGGCCACTCTACCATACAGGCCTGATTGGTGGATTGCTGCAGAGATGGTTGTCCTTCTGGAAGGTTCTCCTCTCTCCACAGAGGACCTCTGGAGCTCTGACAGAGTGACCATCGGGTTCTTGGTCACCTCCCTGACTAAGGCCCTTCTCCCCCGATTGCTCAGTTTAGATGGCCGGCCAGCTCTAGGAAGAGTCCTGGTGGTTTCGAACTTCTTCCACTTATGGATGATGGAGGCCACTGTGCTCATTGGGACCTTCAAAGCAGCAGCAATTTTTCTGTAACCTTCCCCAGATTTGTGCCTCGAGACAATCCTGTCTCGGAGGTCTACAGACAATTCCTCTGCAGAAACATCTCCAGGATTATCAGGGGAAACAGGATGCACCTGAGCTCAATTTTGAGCTTCATGGCAAAGGCTGTGAATACTTATGTACATGTGCTTTCTCAAGTTTTTTATTTTTAATAAATTTGCAAAAACCTCAAGTAAACTTTTTTTATGTTGTCATTATGGGGTGGTGTGTGTAGAATTCTGAGGAAAAAAATGAATTTAATCCATTTTGGAATAAGGCTGCAACATAACAAAATGTGGAAAAAGTGATATGCTGTGAATACTTTCCGGATGCACTGTAGATATGGGGAGAACTGTAGAGTGATGACTGGGAATGTGATTAGAAACCAGAACTCAGGATCCATGATGTAGTGGTACTGCACCACTGTGCTTCCTAATTCAAGAACTTTTCACTTATTTAACACTTCATTTATCCAACCAAGTGCCAAGCAATGATGGGCAAGAAAAACATTTTGCCTCATGTTTTCATGGAGAGTAGAGATTAAAACAACATTTATTTATATAGCACATTTTCATACAAATAATGTAGCTCAAAGTGCTTTACATGATGAAGAAAGAGAAAAAAAGACTAAGAATTAAAATAAGAGAACAGCGGGTTGGAAAATGGATGGATGGATAATTAACATAAAATAAAAGTAAGGTCTGATGGCCAGGGAGGACAAAGAAAACAAAAACAAAAAAAAATAAATAAAATCTGCAGGGGTTCCGAGGCCATGAGACCACCCAGCCCCCTCTAGGCATCCTACCTAACATCACTAACCTCAATCAGTCCTCATTATATTCAGGGTTCTCATGGAAGGACTTGATGATGACGGTCACGTGGACTTCTGGTCTTTAATCCATCAGTGTACGTACATCACGGTGCTTTGATTAGGTGGTGGTGGCGCAGATCGCCACCATAGAAAACCGAAAAAAAGAACAGAAGAGAGAGTAGCGGTTAGTACGGATTTTGGAGCCACCATGAATAATAATGATAATTAATTGAATATACAGAGCATCAGGATTAAACTAAAATGAAGCTATGAGAAAGCCATGTTAAAGTAATGAGTTTTCAGCAGTTTTTTAAAGTGCTCCACTGTATTAGCCGGGCGAATTTCTATCAGTCAGCTATTCCAGATTTTAGGTGCATAACAGCAGAAGGCCACCTCACCACTTCTTTTAAGTTTAGCTCTTGCAATTCTAAGCAGACACTCATTTGAAGATCTAAGGTTACGATTTGGAGTGTAAGGTGTAAGACATTCTGAAATATAACATGGAGCGAGATTATTTAAGGCTTTATAAACCATAAGCAGTATTTTAAAGTCAATTCTGAATGACACAGGTAACCAATGTAGTGACATCTAAAATGGAGAAATGTGCTCAGATTTTCTTTTCCTAGCTAAGATTAAAAACAACTTTCTTACAGAAGTGGTGTCTATGGAGACCAACTCCGGACTGCAGCAAACAGTATAAAAAAAACCTCACATTACTTGTGTCACATAATCCACGTGTCACTTAATTCAGTCATATGCTCACAACAGGCCATGTGCATGCATTTTTACTAGAATATTGTTAAAGAAGTACTGTGCACACAGAGGAAACCCTTTCACACTGGAACAAGCCTTTGAATTAAAGACCGGAATCTTGACTAATGATTGAGGGGGTGTCTTCAATTTTGTATATTTGGGTGGTTTACTTAAGTAATATGATGAGAATGTTATTGTAGAAAACCGTTTTTTGCATGTAAAGTCAAATTTGCTGGTAAATTTAAAATCAAGTCAACAACACACTTTTGTAATATTCCTAAAGACTTAAAAAAGTGAGGGTGGTACAGTGGTAGCAATGGTGCCTTGGCAGTAAGAAGACCAGGGTTCACATCCTGGGTCCTCCCTGCATGGAGTTAGTATGTTCTCCCTGTGTCTGCATGAGTGTTCTCTGGATGCTTTGGTCCCCCACCCCACCCAGTCCAAAGACATGCAGTTAGATGGCTTGACAATCCTAGATTGGCCCTAGTGTGTGGTTCAGTATGTGTGTTTGTAGGTGTGTGTTCACCCTGTGATGGACTGGCGCCCTGTCCTGGGTTTGTCTAACTTGCATCCATGCTAGCTGACATAGGCTCCAGCACCCTCTTTATAACCATGACCCTGTTCAGGACTTGAGCAAATTAAATAATGACTGACTGACTTGAAAAAGAATAAATGGAATGTTTTTGTTACTTTTGTTTAAGAATGAGACACTTGGTTTGTCTAAGAAGATCAAGGTGACCACTGTGACAACATTCGAGTTCTATTATACTGGGGGTAAAGTTATAAAAAAGAATGAGCATTGACATTTAAAGTGTAATAGTCACATAGTCATTTGCCAAGATATGCCATAATATAGGAAAATTGTTCATTTCACAGTACGGACCAGTATTTTTAATAGGTTGAGTATTTATTTGGATTTAGGAAATAAATAAATAAATAAGCCAATTCACTGAATCAGAATATGAAGATCCCATAATGGTGTGGTGCAAATAAATCCTTAAAGTCTTGATTTTGTGTTGTCATTTTTGCTGGCATCTTTTCAACTGTATATTTTTTTTTATTTTTTTCAGGTATACAGTGGCTCAGGACCAAATGGTACTACTGGAAAACCCTTCAAAGTTCACCTGCAACTGTGGGACACAGCAGGGCAAGAAAGGTAACGTTTCAAAAGTGGGATTGTTAGCAGTCTTAAAAAGCCAAAAGTGTACTGACTGCAGCGAATGGTTGTTTTGAAAAGAAACAGAATCAGAAGATTTGGTCATAAAAAATAAGTAGCCTGGTTCAGAACCATTAAGACAGGATTTAATAGCAAAGCTGAGGACATGAGGCAAATGTCATAAATAGAGAATCTTACCAAGAATGTCAGAAACTAAATACAATGAGTAGACCCAAAACCAAAATGTTAGATGTAAATCTTAGTCATGTGGCAGAATAGAGTTAATCAAGTTGGAAAAAGGATCCATCCATCCATTATCCAACCCACTATATCCTAACTACAGGGTCACGGGGGGTCTGCTGGAGCCAATCCCAGCCAACACAGGGCACAAGGCAGGAAGGAAAGAAACCCCGGGCAGGGCACCAGCCCACCGCAGTGGAAAAAGGATGGGCGGATAAATTCTCCACACAGCAAAACAAATTTTAATGTTGTATTTAAGTAAAACATGCAATATTGTTTATTATTCTATAGAAAACCAATATATGAAGTGAGTTTTGATTTCATTTTCATTGCTAGCAGAATAGCTATATGATCTGCAGCTTGTAGTAAATTTTGTCATTTTAATTTCTATTGTTTTCCAATATTGTGTGAAACATTTTGGGGATTTCATTGTATCAGTGCAGATTTCTGCTGGGAATGAAAGGTAACCCAGTTTGATGTGAGGTAAGCCATTAGAAGGCAGCAAGTGACTCCCTCCAAGAGCTGGATGCTTCCTGCTAAAGACTTGCACATGCCAAGGGTGTCTGGCCATCCCAGACATAGAAGAAGCGTTAGACTATGTGGAGGCTGGGGAACAGTGAGAGTGGACTGACAAGAGGCTAATAAAAACAGCCCAGAAGATACTTTCAGCCCATTAAAGTCTAAGAATGAAAGAGAAAAGGTAAGCAATTACAAGTTGGAGGCTGCTTAAAAGAACTTGCCATCCTAAACCGCTATTGAGGATTTTTATTTTCATGGACACCAGCAGCAACTAGAAAGAGCTCTAGCCTAGTGTCCTCTTGGCAAATGAAGAATACTCAGTGTTTTTAGAAGGAGAGTTTAAAGCTTCTTCTTGGATCCATATGCTGCGGTAAGAGTTACTTGAGAAAATTAGTAAGAGTGTGTTTTCTGATGGAGAGAAACTGTATTACCTAATGAGACAGTGGACAAGCCACCCAGGAGACAGAAGAAAGCTCCTGTCTGTGTGGTGGCACTGGGTACAAGGCAAGAAGTCCCTTTTTTATGGACTGCTCAATTAGAAAACAACACTGCGCCCTCTGGCGGAAGTCAAAAGCCAACTGTGGACTTGCACACTCACCCTGGACCACTTTAGAATGGCCAGTTGACCTGGCTGTTCTGATATTTAATACTGTTTGAAAGGGGGCTTCTGATGGAGATGCAGCACCGTTGTGAGCATTTTGGGATTTTAAGTTTTAATTCCTCCAGTCCCTAATGGGGCAGCAATCGACAGTCATGGGATCCTGTTAGTGGCCAACTGTGGCAAATCTTCTCATGTTACACCACAAGCTGTGAGGTCTTCCTGTATTGTAGCTCTCCATGACTTCCATTTTGCGATTTAGGCAAATCCAGCAAAGTAGGTGTGTAGATGAGTATTTTTCTCTGTTACTTTTAGTATTATTACACCATGCTCTCTTTATTTATTTTCTTTTTCTGAATGTTTTGTTATTTTAGTGTGCTTCCTTATTTAAAGTCAATTCAATTCAGTTTCTAGAGGGTGCTCTTCACCAAGCACAAACTCCAAGTGATATCGTGTCCCCTGCATATGGTGCTTTCACATATCAATTGCATTTTTTTCATTTCTGTATTTTATTATAGAACCTTTATCTATTATCTTCTTTAACTATAAACCTCTTTAAGTGCTTACACAGAAAGCCACCATGTTTAATTAAATGTATATACACTACCAGTAACAAGTATTCACCCCTTGGGCGTTTTCTCATTTTGTTACTGTACAACACTGAATCACAGTGGATTGAATTCAGACTTTTTTGACACCGATCAACAGAAAAGACTACATATAATGTAAAAATGAAGACAAAGTTGTCTAAATGAATTACAAATATAAAGCACAAAATCATTGATTGCATAAGTATTCATATGACACACCTAAATCCTCACCTTGGCTTTAAAAGTCACATTATTAGTTTAAAAGAGATAATCTACCTGCGGTTTCATTTGATCGTCATATAAATGCATGTGAATCTGAAAGGTCCAATTTTTGGTGAGTCAGTATGGCAGCCCGACCTACACAATAAAGAACAAAGAATCTCTGAGCAACTATGTGAAAAGGTGCTTGAAAAACGCAAGTCAGGACAAGGAGACGAGAAAATGTCATCGAATATCCCTTGGAGTCCAGTTAAATCAGTCATGAAGAAATGGGAAGATATATATATGTCTGCCTAGAGCAGGCCACCCACAAATATTGTGAGATTGTGCAAGAAGATGCAAGTGACTGAGACCAGCAAGAGACCTGTGAGAACTCTGAAGAAGTTACAAGCTACAGTGGATAAGATTGTGTTGTGTTGTCGGGTGCATCTCCAGTCATAGCTTAATGGTAGAGAAGCAAAGAGAAAGTACGACTGGAGTTTGTCAGAAGTCACATGGGAGTTTGTGATGTTAACTGGAAGAAGGTTCTATGGTCTGATGAGGCCAAAATTGAGTATTTTAACCATCAGACTAAACATCATGTCTGAACACTGCACTTTGTCAAAGACACACCTTCCCCATCATGAAGCATAGTGGTGGCTACTTCCTGTAGCGGGGCCTTGAAGGCTCGTGAGAGTAAACCGTGACAATGTCGCAAAATACAAGAAAATCATGGAGGGAAACCTGATGCAGTCTGCAAGATCCTTTGGCCTTGAGAGAAGATTTGTTTTCTAATAAGACAATGATGCCAAGGATAAAACTGACACTTCTCCATACAACCTGACAGAGCTTGAGCAGTTTAGGTACTGAAATGTCCAGATGAGCAAAGCTGATAGAGACTTGTGCACACAGACTCCGGGCTGTCATGGCTGCCAAAGATGCATCCACAAAATACTGAATTGAAGAGGGTGAATACGTATGTGATCATTTATTTTGTGTTTTATATTTGTAATTAATTTAGAGCACTTTGCCGAGATCCGTTTTCACTTTTACATTAAAGAGTCATTTTCTGTTAATACGTGTCAAAAAGCCAAAATAAATCCAATGTGATTCAACGTTGTATAATACAAAGCTGTACTGTATACATTTATAAGAATATATAAATATCTTCCTTTTTTTTCCAGACTTCATTGTCATCACTTGTTATTGCTTATACTGTGCTGAGTCTCAGTGCCCCTGACCTCCAGTGCATTTGTTTCTTTACTGGTACTGGCAGTCTGACATTTACTCTGACATTTACTGTACATTAATAAATAATTGATTGTAAGTGTTTCATCCCATGACTCTCACCAGGACAAGCAGTGTAAAAAATGAGGAATTCATGTCTTTTTTTTTTTTTTTTTCCATTCTTCACATAGAACTGATGTTTTGAAAATAGCTGTAAACATGAAGATAGCAAAAACAGAAGTCATCAGTATAATGTCCATCTTCCATTATCCAACCCGCTATATCCTAACTACAGGGTCACTGAGGTCTGCTGGAGCCAGTCCCAGCCAGCACAGGGAGCAAGGCAGGAAACAAACCACGGGCAGGGCGCCAGCCTACCACAGGGTGCACACACATACCAAGCACACACTAGGGACAATTTAGAATCGCCAATGCACCTAACCTGCATGTCTTTGGACTGTGGGAGGAAACCCGAGCACCCGGAGGAGACACGGGGAGAACATGCAAACACACAGGTCTCCTAACTGCAAGGCAGCAATGCTACCCACTGCACCACTGTGCCGCCCTCAGTATAATGTTGCAGGGAAATTCTGTGTCCTCATGGAGAAGTGCATTATGTGTGTATCCTAGACATTCACACCATCAGGTCGTGTTGTAATGAATCTGAGTGAATAAGAACAGGACTGACATACTTTGCTGTTTAACATGTTGTTCTGCTTTTTAGACTCATCTGGAAATACTGTGTTTCAGTTTTACATTTTAATAGCTGTTTTCCTACATTTTCATTTATCAGCCTAAGAAACATGAAGTGTAGTCTTTTCTGCTTCTAATCTTGGAAACTGCATTTATTTGCAATTCGTTAATGAAGAATTTTTGACTCTAAAATGTACTATGGGGATTCAAAAACGGACAGATTGAATGGCCACTACACTAAAGCATGTCACATTAACTTGTAAAGGATGAAAACGTTAAATTGTTTATTATGTACATAAGAATCTACGTTTAAATAAGTGCAATAATGGTTTATTTGTATAAAATATAACTCCAAGCTTTTTGAAAAATGTATAGTGAGTGCCTTTTGAGACAATACTATTTTATTAATATTTAGAAGTTCAAGCTTCAAGCATAAAAATACATTTATTTATGGTGCTTTTCAGTGCTCTTGACTGCACCCACTTTCACAGATGATGCCCCTAGTTAGTTTGAAATGGCAAACATAGTGAACTTCCTCAATGCTTGCCCATCAATTTCCTTTTCATTTGTCAAATCTTCACTGCCCCCAGTGTATGCTCATTTTTAATGGTCTGTATCCATCTATAGTCTCTGAATTTTTTTGGGATTGTCTTATCTTGTGTTTTGATTCATTGGTATTTTCCTTAGCTTCCTTTTTCCATTAGGGTTGATAAAAGCACACTCATGCCAAGATTTATTTGTCCGGTCTGTGTTGGTAATTTTCACCTTGCCTTTTTGCTCCTTTTGTGTACTGTTGTACAATATTCAGCCTTTTCAGTCAACTGTTAAGTAATTTTGCAAAGAGGAGGGTCTAAAAAAATAAAACAATGATGATGATGAATAGGCAAAGGGTCAAAACATGGGCTGTAAATAGAGAGCGGAGCCTTTTAGCGACCTCTAATGCTAGAAAGAGGTTATTTGTAGAGAGTTCTTTGACCGAAGTTTGGATCTGTATGCTGCCTTCCTAAATAGGGACTGCAGTTAGATTTCAAGTTCCCTGATGTCACCTGATCATGTGAGTAACAGTGGACGTTGTTACTATACTCTGACTGTGGCTTTCAGAAACTAAAGCAAAAAGTGATGCTCACAGCATACAACAATCAAAGATCGCAATGACATCTTTGTTGCAAAGATGACAATTCTAATTATGTTTCATTCTGTTGTCTCCACATTTCTGGAGCATACTTATGTTGTGGGTTTGATGATGACTGACTGAATGACTTATGTGTCTCCACACTTAGAATGGTGATTGTAAACTTCATACTCAGTTGGGAAGGGTCACAGTGGAGCACTCTTGTAAAACCAGTCGGAAATAAACGTCTGGGGCAAGAGCAAAGTAGTCCATAAAACTGCAAATACAGAAACTCTTATCTGTGAAACACGCACTTCTACAGACTCAATGCCTCAGAGTATACACTTTTCACTTAGCATAAATAGTTACTGTCAGAAAGCTGCTTCTTTCTGTTAAGCAAAGAATTTGAACTCCACCTTTAAAGACATTGTACAGACAATTATCACAAAATGCTAGGCATTACAAATACATAAGAAAAAGTAAAATAACAGCAAACAAACATTAAAAAAGCAAGTTTTACAAAACAAATGTGCTCAGCTCATTTCACTTCATTCATAGGTATGATTTAGCCCCCATTACAACAAGCTTTCATGGAATTTCAAACAACTGGTTTTTGAAAATTTAGATATATGAATAAAGTCATTTAATACAGAGATGTCAAGTAGTGGTGGCTAAAAGAGGCGGCCACACTAGATACTGAAGGACAGGGACATGGTTAATGTTCACAGTTGGTGCTGATGCCTTTGTTGTTGTGTTGTTTTGTTTTCCTGTTCTCATTTGTTTATCGTTTTTTAAGAATTGAAGTTTAAAATTTCAGTCCTAATGAATGCTGTTTCTTTTTTCATCAACATCTATTTTACTTTCTGTTCTATTCTATTTTGATTATAGGTTCTATTCTATTTTGACTATTTTTGATTTGATTATCTGTTATAATAAATGGCAGACTTACAATAATGTTTTTGTAAGTTGAGGCATATTCAGCAATAATTTCCTAAAATAATGGCATAAATTAATGTAATTTTGTTGTGAAGTTTTGGGTATTAAAGACACTTTGTTAAATGCTGGATAAATAAATAAAAATAAAATAAATAGGCATTTGGCCATATAAAATGTTCACATTCTTGCAGTAAAATAGTTTTGCTTATGTTTAAACATTTATTCCAGCAGAATGTCTATAAAATAAGAGACAATCTTCTTATATGCTACCATGGCTGTCCGTTTGTCTGTCCAAGATTTTAAATTACCTATTGACCTGAAATTTGGTACACCTATAATACGTGACGTCTACTGTCTGCTTTCGGGGTGTTAATTTTTATTCCTTATTTTGTTTTTATTTTATTTTATTGTAGAATCAACTCTGGCAGTGGGCTGCAGGGCGGCATGCTTACGAGCGCCATTGTCATCGCTACCACCGTCGCCATCACTTCCCCTTCCTCTTCATATCTTAAATCATTCTTTAGGCCGATTGAAGGCTTAAGTGTCAGCTTAAATGAAAAATTAAAAACATACTAAGTAATTGCAACACAAAAACTGACTTCATCAGTTTTAACGTGAAAAGATGCTGACGAAAGAAGATAAGAAGCGGCCGCTAGAGTGGAGAAAACGAGCTGCTCAGGAAACAGCAAGCACATCAACCTCTGAGCAAACAAATGATAAACATACAGAGAAAGAGGATGAAAACTATAAGTCAAGTGTATTCACTGCACGTTCCCATGCAGTGCGCCATTACTGGTATTTTAATAAAATATGATAGCATTTTTGATCCCTTACTAAGGTGTCAAGTACAATGCAGTGTTTGTAAAGCTCTTTGCTTTTGGCTCTCTTTCACTTTTTCACCCAGGTCAGATTCAGGCATACTGCTCAGTTCAGTGAAGAGATAAGTGAGCTGGAGAAATGCTACCATCTTCATACGAGGCTCTCACACATTCTTTGAAAAGTCATCATGCAGATATACGAAGATAAGACCCCCCCCCCCCCCCCGTCAGGAAACGCACACTGTGTCCTGCTGGCAAATTCCCAAATGCTTATGAAATAAAGATTAAAAAGGAGGGCAAATCATTAGCAACATTCACCTTCCTGACAACAGAAGCACAGGGGTTTTTTTTAATAAAATTGTTGTCCTCAAACTAAGGGGACATCTTAGTGTCACATGTTGTTAAAGGGTATCAGCCGTTCAACTGATTGTTAAAACTGAGCTGAAGAAACAAGTTGTGCTACTGCTTAGTGCAGTTTCTTTTAAAGTTACTTTTTATTTTGTAGATATGGCCTGGCAATTGCTCTTCATGACATAAATCTTGTATGCAATATAATTTCTTTTCTGAAGCGATTGACTACATTTTGAAGCCCTGTGATTGATGATTAGTGATAAGCAAAACTGCCAGGTTAGGTTTCACATAGAGCTTCGCAAAATTGACTAAAAAAAGTTTTCAGTTTTAAGGTGGCAGATTTTTAAGGTAGAAGACAAGAAATATCGGTGTATAAAACTTCCTCTGCATGTGCCTGCTTTTTTCCCACAGATAAGTAAATGCAGCACACTAGCAACATCATTTATATTTTGTGGCTTTGAGTCACATCACTGTGGAGGATGGCAGTGTGTTTTTTATTAAAATGTGATATGCTGCTTATCTTCCACAGGAAGGTACCCAAATGCACACTATCATGTCCATTACTGTGTTTTTTCCACTACATTGTAACTCATTGTACATTGTAATTTTAATTAATAATTTAATTGCAATTTGTACATTGTAATTTTGCACTACATTGTAACTCATCCCTTACCCTTACCTAACAGCCATCCTTTCCTGTTTCTTGATTCATGCAGTTGAGGGTATGAATGCTCAAAGCGCCGTGGACAAATGTACTGATCATTTTTTCTCGCAACAGATCTTAAGATTGTAATTTCCAAGATTTTCATCATAATTGACATAAATGAATAAAAAAATACTTCATCATACAGCAGTGACCTAATAGACAACCAAGAATATCAGCCACATGCTGATTGCCGACCTCCTCATTTCAAATTGTTTACTGTATGCCAGACATCTGGATTTCCGGTGCTCACAAGTGTTTAAAGATGCTATGAGTACGATCATCATTGTCAAATCTGTACATAAAACCTGAGGACACAAGAGAGGAACCAGAACTGGTGGGAATAAGAAGTGGAGGTGTTTAATGCAAAATAGTGCTTAGTGTTACATTCGATCATGACAAAGTTTGACCGCAACACTCATCGAAAAATACACGATTGAGCTGCGATATTTCAGAAATAATGTAGCAGTTGAGCTACATTGGCAGGCTTTCTGTCTTTCTTTATTTTTCTTTGTTTAATTTTCATTTCATTTTTCTCTTAAAAGATCATATCTTTGTCTCATGAGTTAAAAGAAAATTTCCCTTATAAAAGATTTATACACATTTTGTTTTGGGTAGCACTCTATGTAACCCACCAGCCTAAAAAGTAGCTTACAATTGTGGTGACATTATAATTATAATCTTATTATGCAGCCCCATAAATCCTAAAGATATAAATTAGATTAAGGTATCTTAAATAAACTGAACTGTACTCACATAATCATAAAAATGCCATAAAATCAAAGCATAATGATTGTATTTAACCATTTACCCATGAATCTTGTTAACTGATCTTTATCAATGTATGCAGGTATTGCATTATCACCATCCAGTGTACGATGTCAGAGTTGTTTTCTGGTAAGACTATGGAGAAGTCGGTCAAGACATACAGTAGATAGTGAGCCCATCTGAGAGATGCTTATACTGTACATTGAGTTAAATCAGCCATTAGCTATACGTTCAAAGCGTAGCATTGCAGTCATGTTGCTGTATTGATTAAATTCACCTGCATCCTTTACAGTTCAGCAGTACTCAAAAAGTCACACATCACCTTTACTTGGAATCACTGCGCTACTTGATTTAGACATCTTGATTGCAAATGCATTACCTATACATAATACTTTTTAATGATGTACAAAAAATTATTTTCTTTACCCTGAGCTGAATTATGTGGCTGAATAGAATTGTTCTTACTTACATACTTACTCCATGGCTCTAAAGTCCATGGTGGGCCGTGACTTCTTGCAGGACACATGGCCATCCTTCTTTATCCCATGTCTTTCTTGTCCAACCACAAATTCATAAACATAAGTGAAATTTGTTAGTGTTCATTTTAGAATAAAAATTCACAATTATCAACACCAGAAGGCAATGTATACTTTGTTTCCTAAAAAGCAAGCAGACCCCTAGGGCTTTGTTTTTGCTTCACAGTGAAAGGTGAGCCCCTTTTGATAAAGACACTGATCTTTTGGTTATGACCTAACTGAAAACCAGGTGTTGGTGATTATCTAAAAAGATGCATAGCTAAAATGAAAATGTAGATGCTCTGTGTGCCCAAGTCCTAGAAATAATTTGGAACCCTGCATGCTACAAACACAGCTCCTAATATTTCATTAATTGTGAAACAAGTCTTTGTTTTCTCAACATGGTGATGCATCACTCTGTCTAGATCAATGAGGGCTGAATTGATTGTGGAAACGTCATGATCTTAATTAACCTGTTTTGTGCTCATGATATTAATCAAAATGATGGACAGAGTGGAATTCAGTCATGTGGAGCAGAGGAACAGGAGCAACTGACCTTGTGACTTCCATCATTACTATGCCAACAAGTTGTCATCATAGTTTGTGTGTGAAGTTCATTGCTGCTTCTTTGTAATAAATGGTTTCTGAGTTGCTAATTTCAGGCAGCAATTTGAAAGAAAACATTCAGATTATCTGCTGAATGTTCTTCTTCATCACTAGGATTAAGTAGGTGCTGCCTTTAAGTGGAGTCTAATAATTGTTTTCTGCTAATTCTGTGCTATGCATTTCTTCTGACAGGTTTCGGAGCCTCACCACGGCCTTTTTCAGAGATGCCATGGGGTTTTTACTGATGTTTGATCTCACAAGTCAGCAAAGCTTCTTGAATGTCAGAAACTGGATGAGTAAGTAGATCTTCATCAAAAGATATGGCATACTATAAACCAGTGGCATTTATTTTTATTTTATTTATTTATTTATTTTCATTGTGACTCTCTTTACGTCAGTTGATGGTTTTGAAAGGAAAGTGCTGCTATTCTGTTTGCCTTCTTTTGCATTGCTGATCTAGGAGAGAGAAACTTGGATCCTTTTTGGTGTTTTTGGAGGGAATATCTTCATCAAAGTGTGTGTTTTGATAGGCCTGCGTTTGCCTCTGAACTAAAAAAAGGCAATTTGTTCTTGGGATTAATAAAGTATATCAAAATGAAAAGCTTATATGAGCAAATCTTCCTCACTCATTCCTCCATATTCACAATGATTGACATGTGTACATCCATAAGTATCATAACTGTTTAGTGATTTTAGTTCTTTTCTTTGATTCTTGTTTCTGCCAAATTATATTTTCTGAAAATGAACAAAAGCCATGTTCCCTTATGGACCAACAATTGATCCAGTTGTTAAAAACCTCTCACTTGCCTAAAGATGTGCATATTAAGTTGATTGGTGATTCCACATTGGCTCAAGTGTGAGTGTATCCCTGAACTATGAAGTGCTGTTTCCTCCTTTGCACACAGTTTCTTGCTTGGAAATTTTTATTGTTATACAGCATTGAAACACAGTGGATTTAATTTGGCTTTTTTGACACTTATCAACAGAAAGACTTTTTTCTCAAAGTTAAAACAGATCACTACAGAGTGATTAAAATTAATTACAAATATAAAGTATAAAATAGTTGACCAGTAATAGTAAGTCAGTATTTAGTAGATTAACATTTAGTAGCCGTGAAAGCCTTGATTCTGTGTGCACAGGTTTTTCTCCCTCTATCATCTTTTTTCAACTTGTTCTGATCACTGCTATTTTTCCTCATTCTTCTTTGCAGAACTGCCCAAGCTCTCTCAGGTTGCATAGGGATCATGAGTGAATACACTTCAAGTCCAGACACAAATTCGTTTTACCCCTTTACCCTCACCAGTCTTCAAAGGCCTGCTGCAGAGAAGCAGCCCCACAACATGATGCTGCCACCCTCATGCTTCATGGTGGGGATGACGCACTTTTGATACGTTGCAGTTTTTGGCTTACGTCAAACTTGGCATTTAATCGAATGGATATAAAGCTCCACTTTGGTTTAGTCAGACAAAAGAATACGGGTCCCCAACTCCGGTCCTGGAGGGCCCCAGTGGCTGCAGGTTTTCATTCTAACCCTTTTCTTCAAAGTGATCTGTTTTTGCTCCTAATTAACTTCTTTTGAATTAATTTTATTTGACTTGTTCTTGAACACTCAGACCCCTTAATTGTTTCTTTTTCCTTAATTTGCAGCCAAACAATAATGAGATATAAAATGAGCCAAAACATGACCAGCAAACCGTGTTCATCATGCAGTATCTGAAAACAAAGAAAGATGAAGGTCTTAGGAATGAGGATCTGCTCAGGTCCACAAAACACTTTACCAATGCTCTTAGAAAAAAGAAAATCAACAATTTTGGAAATGTCTGCTATTGCACCACAAGAGCAGCAATACGCCATGGAATTAAAGAACGGGTTTATTTAACAACAAGAATCAGAGCCTAATTAAGCAACTGGTTGGAGTGAAATTGGTTGGAGTTTGAGGACCCTGACTTAGTTGGTCTTCTGTTGGCTCCCTCACTTCACAGCTCATTTCTGTTTGGGTGCCATTTAAGGAAAGAAATGAAGAAATTCAGAGGAACAATTCTAAAAAAAAAAAGTCAATTAAAATTAATTCAAAAGAAGTTAATTAGCAGCAAAAACAGGACACTAATTTAAAAAAGGGTTGAAATGAAAACCTGCAGCCACTGGGGCCCTCCAGGACCAGAGTTGGGGACCCCTGCAATAGAAACCTTCTTCCAGCAGACTTCAGAGTCTCCCATATGGGCAAACTCTAGCTGAGATGTCATGTATGTTTTTATTCTCTTTGCCAACTTCCTATAAAGCTGTGACCTGTGATGAACCTGAGCAACAGTTTGTGTCTTAGTTACTTTAACCTGCAACAAGTTCAGAGTTCTCACAGGACTCTTGTTGGCCTCACTCGCTTGGCCTCTTCTTGCATAATCACTCAGCTCACTTTAACTGGACTGCAAGGGATATTCAGTGATTTAGATATAAAGTCTCTACATCCCCTGACTTGTTCTTTTCAATCGTCTTTTCAAGGAGACACTTGGAGTGGTCTTGCGTAGGTTACACCACCATAGTTGCTCACCACAACATAGACCTGCCAGATAAGGTCAGTTTATACTGCAATCAATTGAAACACCAGACAGGTGATCTCCACTGAATTTAATTATAGGACTTGTGAAACCAATTGGCTGCACCAGTGATGATTTAGGTATGTCATGTTAAAGGGGTGAATATTTATGTGCTCAATGATTTTGTGTTTAATATTTGTAATTCAGTTAGACCCCTTTGAAGAGATCGGTTTTCACTTGACAGTTTCTATTCTTTTTCTGATGATCTGTCTCAAAAAAATCCAAACAATAAAATATGAAAATTTCCAGCATGTTGTTTATCCATGCCCCTTAGAAATGTGTTCTTCTAGAATTGCAGCTCATACTTGAACATCCCAGTATCCATTCATCCATCTTCCAGATTTGCTTATCAAGAGCCTGGTTGCATGGTGGAGACAAATGTGGTACAAATGAATGGATATATTTAACTTGCTTTAAGCCATGCAACAGTACAAATATCCTAGAGTTCTTCAGTGGGTTCTTTGAGGAGTTTGGTGGCATTTCTCTTAAGACACGGGCTTGTGGATAAATGAAGCTCTGACAGGCTTTTATACCCACACTTTCCATTGAATGTTACTATGTATGGATTACTATCAATGCAGCATATTCAGTGTGCTAGTTTGAAGATTCTACTGCCCAATTCTACATATCTATTAAGTTCTCTTCCCCCCAGGTATAGTCCATTCTTTCATTACCTGCAAACCACTTGATGCCTACATGAAAGATTTGTCCGTTTGGCTTAAGTAAGCAAGTGTATGCATGTATGCTAAGCATGAATACATTAGACTCTCAAATCACCATATAGCATAGTTATTGGTTACAGGATAAACTCCTTTTATAAGCACTGAATGTTTATGCAGCATGTACAGTATGTATACCATGTATAAACCTAATATAAATGTCTCAAACCTTGGACATCTTTGATTTAGGGCCGATGTCTGTGTGTCAAATGATGCTCAGAAAACAAATCCCTTTATCTCAGTCAGACTCTGTCTAGATATTAGCTTCAGAACTACTGATTTTGAAAAGTAGAGAGAATGATATTACATTTTCTGGGCCCATTTGTGTTCCAAATGCAGCACAAATGTGGAACACGAAAACGTCTTTTACAGTGAGTATGATTCTTTTGTTTCAATCAACAAAATACCAAACTGGTCTACAATATTCTGCTGCATTTCTTGTGCTGGACACATAAAATGGTTCCTGTGTGTGGCTTTATTATATAGTAGTCGCTAATGTATGTTGCATTTTATTTCTAATGATACTCAATAGATTGTCACAGTCCATTTATTAAGCAACCTTGCTGATTGCTTTGTAAAGTGCTCGGTGATATTGCTCTTCATGAATAATGGTACAGTGTATGAAAGTAAGACTGATAATTCTGCTGTGCTTTTATTTCAGCCTTTATATGCTGCATATAGGCAGACTAGTATTAAGATCCCCCTTTGATGTTTGCTTTTGATTACGTATTTTTCAGTTCTGTGCAATGCACACAGAATCTTTGAAATTCGTTAAATCCACCGCACTACAGCATCATTTTTTTTTCTTTTTGCATTTGTTCATTATGTGTAGACTGTCTTTAATAACACATGCTGACTTTGGAATATAGAAAGTAAGAATTTAAAATGATACTAAAGCATGCTGACACGAAAACTGCCAAAGGGGAACAATATAATACTCAGGTTTCAAGCTGACAAAGACTGCTGTGTGAAAGAAATTGTGTCAAAATGAATTCATCCTGACTTTGTCGCTTCAGATAGCTTCATTTCAGCAGCGTCAGAGGTGAGGTCAGTTGAAATGTGAATTAGTGTGAGTGCATTGAGCTCCTCTTATTACTGTAAAGCTGCCAAAAATGTTAAGAAATTTAGAAAGGAGGCTGTATTTAATTTAAAGATTTAATTTCACTTATTGCTCACATTTAATTTGCTGCTAAGGGGTTCTATAGTGAATTCAGAACACTATTGTTATAACCCAATTAAATTCTGGTGTCTTCTTCAGTTTTCTTAAGTCTCTGGCTCTTGTGGTGATTCATCATTCATTATGTAGAACCAGTGAGTCATATTGTATATAACCTTTAATTAGTAATGCTATATACTGAATACTATATCAGTATTGAACTATTCATAAAGTAAATAAGCACTCATTTTTAAAAAATCACAATATTTAACATGTATGTAACATTCTCAAATCTGCATTTTGGCGTTACAGTGGACCATAGCCAATCCTGGCTGCTACAACAACAACATTCATTTTTATATCATCTTTTCACTCAAAGGATGTTCCCCAAAATGTTTTACATGATTTCAAGGAAAAGTTACAAGAAAAGGAAAACAAATTAGAAATAGGTAAAAATTCATACCGTAGATTTACAAGTAACAGAAAAAGTAGAGTCCTTATATAAGAAACCAGAAGGACTGAAGGTACCACTGGTTTGACTTTGTGTCAAATGAGCAGTTGCTCATGGAGTCCAGAATGAGGCATATTACCTCCATTGTGAGGGAGTGTCAGTTACAGCACTACGGCCATGTGGCACTGTAGTAGTTCGGTACCGCTAAGATTCACACCATCGAAGAGACGGTGATTTTATTATTTTTTTAGTGGAGATTCCAGGGACGCACCCAGCCTTGGCCCAACCCTCACTCACTCGCAAACAGAGACAAAAAGCCACTGGAAATAAAACAGCAAATAAAGAATGTATTAACAATTATATATGAAAACGACGACCCCACCCCAGTTCCCCTTACGGCAATTATACATTAAATACAACAAACACCATAAAGTCCATGAAAAAACGGCAACATATGTAATGTAAAGATGAAGGTAAATAGTCCAGAGATCCGCACATTGAAGGGGAATGTAAAGATAGTCCTACCGGTTGTTTCTGAAATGGTGAAGACTGGTTCAGGAGCACTCCTTTCTTCACAGGATGGCCATAAATTCACATACAGTCCTCACATAACAAGCAGACAATCCAGACCCCGACCAAGAAATGATCCAGGACAAAAATGAGAAAGCACAGGTATCAGACAAGAACTTCAGACACGAACCACAAAATACTTTTTTTTTTTTTCCCCCCCCTTGGTCTCACCAGCCTCTTTTTAAATGCCAATGTCGCCTCCTTGGACCCAACAGCCCCTGCACCCTCGGCAGAAGACCAATTGTAGCCACTGCAGGAACTGCTGGGATTTGCAGTTTCAAGCCCCAGTATCACCGCTACAGAGCGATTCCCAGAGGGTGATCCTGCTCGCAGGATCCTTATTGTTGAAGACCCTAAAAGCTGGACAAGGCCAAGGGGATACCCATGTAACACATAGCTGCAGCAGATAAAGGGTCATTTCTGGAGGGGGGGGAGTGGACCGTGTTTCTGCCTGGGTGGTTGCCAACTAGGATCCTGAGCTGTTTCTTCATGTGGTGGGTGCTTTACCAGTGCATGCTCCCCAACCTGACCTGACCTCACCTTTATATAGATTAGTTTGTAAGTCCAGTGCAACATCAGACACACGGTAGGAACCCAGTCTTGATGGGATGCCAGTCCATTGCAGGTCCCACCTATGTACACACCCACATGGAATCAATTCAGAGTTTCTTTCAACCTGAAGAAAAACTAACCCAGACATGGAGAACATCTTTGAGAGAACAGTGAGTGAGCACAGGAGGCAAACCGAGGTCACCGTATACATGGGGCAGCAAGACCCACCACCATGCAACTGAGCTACACCAGCATTATTTTATTTTTTCAGACAAATTCATTTTTTGCAATGTGGAATTTTCTTTTCTACAAGTCCAAATTAAATGTCCTATTTCACAAACGGAACCCAGGAAATGACTGGCTCAGTTATCCTGGGAATTTAGTGAAATTCATTCAGGACTGCTTATCCAGCCTGAAATTCCCACTCTAAGAGGCTTCACATAATGTAGTCTTCCTGTAAGGGTGCAGAGATCCTGAAAATCATCCATATTACTAACCGAGAATGCTAAACCGGATGATGGACGCAGGCACATCCGGCCATGGGCCGTAGCTGCAAAAAGACGTACTGCGCAGGCGCAAGAAAGGGCGGATGGGATACACACCAAGAGGGGGATTTAACAAGCCCCTGGAACACAAAAACAAAGAACACAAAACCGCCCCACACACCCTACAAGCAACGGACGGGACACACACAAAGAGGGGGATTCAACAAGCCCCTGGAACACAAAACGAAAGAAGACGCTCGCTCAACAACAATCCTCACCCACACACCCCCCCCCAATCAATAAGAAGTGACACCCAAAGCCACATATCTAAAGGAAACGTCCATATTAAACATACGTCATCTCAAAACCTTCACACTAGGCAGCATAGGTGGATCTCATTAAAATAAAGCACTATTAACCGTTCAACTGGAGAAAAGGCTCCATATTAACAGTGAGTACGATCCTACTAAATACTTATCCATATTTCGCACGCTGAGGAACAAACAAGTCATGCATACACGGTCACGGGTACAAAACTATTCGGATCGGATAACGGAACAAAACACACGAACACGAATGAAACAAAAAGAATACATGGCGGCGCATACAATGCGCTTCGGAAAATACGTGAGAAAAAATGTCTCGGATCAAAAAACGCAAAGCTCAAGTAACCCCGTTACAGAGACGTGCCCAAATGAACAGACACATTGAACGTAGATGCATACAGCGCGCGTCTCAAAGTGCTGCATCAAAACAAGCACGATTTCAAAAGAAAGAGCTTGCGTCTCAGACATACAAAAAAGGGAGCAAAGCAACGCGCATATGACCGGCCAGAAAACAAGCAAGCAGGACTCAAAAAGCAGAAAGCTCAACTGACCGACATACAAAAACGGACAAGGCTCGATACAAACAATGCACGACGTAGAGTGAAACGGACTTTGCGCAAAGCGGAGGCGGATCAATTAAAACTCAAAAATAGCGCGTCACAAATAATGGACATGCAACAACGCGGCACTCAAACACCACAAGCAAAACATGCCCGTCGCAGACATCAACACCAGACGTCTGCTAAACTCTTACGCCAGTTGGCTGACAACGCTTTCAATAATGAGTCCACTATTGAGGAAAATTCATTGGGATTAATGAATGTCATTTGCAATCATTGTCATTCACTTAACTTCTCAGAAGAAACAACTGGCAATACAAATAATGAATTTACACATTGTTGTCTAAAGGGGCAGATTAGACTGCCTCCTTTACATTCATATCTGGAATATCTACAGAAGCTTCTAACTAAGGATGTGCCTGAAAGTAAAAACTTTATGAACTACATTAGATCCTACAATAGTTCATTTGCTTTTGCATCTACCAGAGAACATAACAGGACACCAAAAGGCAATGGCCCATACTGCTTTCGCATATGTGGTTAACACAACGCACTATATTATGTCCAAAAAATATTAATGTTAATCACATTATTAACCAGGTCATTTCATTACTTCCTGGAGAGACACGGCTCTTTCTAAGCTCTGACAAAGTTGACTCTGATGACGACAATGAACATCTGAATTTACCATTAGAATATTTGAACACTATTAACCCGGATGGATGACCACAACACAACCTTACCCTTAAAAACGGAACAATAATCATGCTATTAAGAAACCTTAACACTAAACAGGGTTTATGCAATGGCACACGGTTAGTCGTCAACACCATAACACACGATGTTATTCAAGCAACAGTTCTTTCAGATTCACATACTAACAATACTGTTCTCATTCTTGGAATTGACCTTACGAGTTCTGACCTAGAATTACCTTTTACATTGAAACACCGACAGTTCCCCATTAAACCTGCATTTGCCATGACCAGCAAAAAATCACAAGAACAAACCATGGACAAGGTTGGCATCTACCTCTCTGAACCCGTTTTTGGACATGCACAACTTTATTTTGCCTTCTCATGTGTTCGACGTTCATCTCACAATAAAGTTAAAATTAAAAATGATCCATGCCAAGGAAGACTCATTCAAAGACAAGACACCATCTTTACTACTAATGTTGTATACAGAGAAATATTCCAATAAAACATTACTCTATGCCAAACACTCTATTTTGTATTTATATAGGCATCATCCAAACCTGCACACTATTCAATATCTAATTCATACATCTCACTCTTTGTCATGCCCCAACGCCAGGGGTTGGCGAGCGAAGCGAGCAGGGGGCGGAGCCCCCTAGTATTAAGAGATATGCAATGTGACATCACAAGTGCTTTTGCTCTTTTTTTCCTAAAATAGAAATTGTCTGATGAGTGGTAGTAGTCAAATGTTACTTGTTTCTACACTGCTGACTTCTAGAAACTAGTCATTCAATATGATCAATATATAATCGATTAGTGACAATCATATTTAACAGTAAAAATCAACTATCACAGCTACTGTTGCTTACAACTGTTTATGATTATTCAAATCTTAAATTTCCATTCCAGAACTAAACATGTTAGGAATTCAAAAATACCACAGCTAAATACTGAGCCAATCTTGAAAGTTGCATGAATGTCAGTTTCTACCAGACGAACACACCATCCATTTCACTGCTCGTTCGCAGCCACCATTGCTGGTGACAAATGCTGTCGTTTACTAAGAGGACAGTAACCATGAAGTGGAGAGTACACGGCGTGTCCAGTTTATGAACATTTTTGGATACCTGACCCTGCACAACAAGTGAAGTAATTTGCGACTGAGTCACTTACATGGTCTTCAGCACCGCTCACTAAGAGTGTAGTAACTCTTTGCAGGCTTAACAGAGCACTTTGGCAGCATTCCTCCTAGGAATAGTACTCATTTCTAATCTAGAAAACTGACGGGAAGTAATTCTTTGGATTTTGACATGGGCTATGTTGTTTATGCATGCCTTTGACATGGCAGTTTACCAGGGCATTCCCAAGAGAATCTGCATGACTGAAAGGGGCCAAAGAGAGCTTGCAAACTTTGTTTTTCTATGAAGTACAATTAATGATTCTGATTCAGTCACCCTCTTTCAATAAATGTCATTGTTTTAAATATTCCAAGATGTATTTTCTTTTTAATCACATACATTTTTCTCCCTAACCAGCATCCTGCAATATAGAGCAGAAAAAAACAGATTATTTTAAAATTATTTGTATTTTTTCCATCATGCATGGAATGGTACATTGTCAACAGTATTGCTTGTGCATTTGCTTTACTACAAAGTATATTATCTGTCAGTCAAATTTAAAGTGAATTTTGTAAAAAAAAAAAAAATATATAAAATATATCTCTACTCTATATTTATAAAATCCTAAGCCTAAAAGTGCAACGATTTTGAGCAACGATTTTATGCGACATTTTTATGTCACGTTTTTTGTCACGCTATAAATCGGGCTTATTTTAACACCTACATATATATGTTTGGTATCATTCTTTTCCAAATTTATCACACTTTAATGTGATATTTTTAGATTTTCAGATTCGTGTTCCGTTTTTAAATTATAAACTAAAAAATGTCAAGAACTCCAGTCCCACGAGACAAGACTTTGTGCCAAGAGATTTAACCACGCCTGGCGCCGGAAATAAAAG